>NW_026961098.1:0-131200 GCF_021018805.1 Prinia subflava | reverse complement strand
AATAGAAGAAAAAATTTCTTCTGAAACTGATTTCCTTTTTTCAGTATAAATTGTTGATTTCTAGCTAAAGTACCATCCTAGTTTAGTCTGTAGTTGGAAACATAAAAGAGCATCAGAAACTTTAGCACCTGTCTTTCTGTTTTATTCTAATCCCAGATTCATACATCATGAAAAATACAGATTTTGTATTTCTGAAACCTTCCATTAACAGTTTCCAACTTTGTACCAGCACAAGTGGGGAGTGAGGAGGAGGGGGGTACATGAATGTATACAATTTGGGTTAAATCTTTGTATGTGGTATGTAGGTATGATAACGCAACTTGCAGAAAAGTACAGCCTACCAATGAAAACAAGTTTCAGCTCTGCTCGTGGATTTTTTATCCAGATGAATGCTGATTGTTCAACATTACCTAATGGCCAGCTTCCTTCAGAATTTACAAAGGTATCTGCAGAAAATACGTTTTAGCATAACATATTTGTATACTTCATTTGTTATATGTAATACATTAATAATAAAGTATACATTATACAGTAAATAACAATAAAAATAATTTCAGTGAAGATATTTAAAAGTAAATGAAGTTTTAATTCGGATGTTTTTATAAGTACTCTATATTCAGTTATATAATCAATAGTGTGTAAGTACATGCAATTATGTTTTGTGTAAGAATAAAGTTGCATATCTTGCTAATTGTTATCTTAAGTGAAATTTTCATAGAAAATTACATTGTAAAAATGAAACTGGGCATTGTTTTTTATTTCCCCATATGGTTCATAATTTGGTTTATAGAAGCTGGTTTTCCTTCTGATAATAAGGCAGGCTCTTATTACTGGTTTCAATTCCCCATAGATCACGAAAATGAAAAACACATACAGCTTCACTTCAGCTGATTTAATAAAAATGAATGAAAGATGTCAGGAGTCCCTGAGAGAAATCTATCACATGACCTATTTGTAAGACCTGTTAAAACTATTTAATATTTGCTAAGTATGTTCATTTTCTCCAGTTATCAGCTAATTATATGGGATTTTAAAGCTATCTTTCTTTTAAGTTATGGTTACTTACAGAAATAGTCTAAAGCAACACTGTTCAAGTGTACTCCTGAGACAAACAGAACCCATAAATTGTGTATTGTATTAAACATGATTGCAGATAGATTGGCATTTATTAATAGAAGTGGTCATCATATAAAATTTTAATGGGTGAATTATCTGTACAAAATGGCACAATGAATGCATTAGTTTTGCATCAGTAAAAATCAGATTTGTTAGTTTTAGTCAGTTCCTTATATTTAGAGTAGAAGTATTTCTGTATCTTGTCCTTGCGTGTGATCTTGTTCTCCTCTCTGATTCATAACTTAGTAAGTGTAAGGTTACCTGTCAGCTGAATGGAAATTCTTTCTAGCAACCATGTAGGGGTTTTTTAACATGTAAATCTAAGGGAATTAGAGTCACATTTCACATGTTAATAAAACATACTTGATCCCATAGCTACATTTTTAGTTCATTCTCTGTGTGAAGCTTTCATATGAGCTGTTGTATTTGAGGTATGTGTGTTGTGTCTGATGAGCAGAATGTTAGCTGAGATGATGGCACAAGATCTTTACTGCAAAGAAATTTATACATTTGCTCGCATCTGGGGGACATGATTGTGATTTATGAGTGACATTTTATCCTAATGTATACAGTATGAACATTATAGTTTCTTTATTTCTGTAAGTTGTATAAATTGAGGATGTGCTGTGCAACGGCTAAATCAGTGTCTTACTTCAGAATAGTGTGTAAACTACTGAATGAGATCTATGAACACATTCATTGCTTATACAAGCTGTCCGACATTGTGTCTATGCTGGATATGCTGCTTTCGTTTGCCCACGCCTGCACTCTTTCTGATTATGGTAAGTTTCTTCTTTGATTCTGTTACGGGCCAGGTAAAGACCCTTCTGATGGAGAATAACCAGGCTGTTTTGTCTGGTTCCATTTCTTTTTCTGTATCTCAGTAGTCTTTAGGTGAGTGTCTCTGGTCTGTCTTTGCTAGTTTTATGCTGATGTTCTTTCTGCTTCCATTCATCCAAATTAAATTCTGTTAGTTAGGTGCCATAAGCCTTCCCAGTCGCTCTTGTCAAAATAAACAGTTTAAGCATATTCTGTTCAAAAGCGTGAAGTGTATGGACATTCTCGGTTTACACGTTTTTCTGTTCCATTAATGCTGGTAGATAAAGAGGAGCCATGTGTAATCGGTTCAGAAAATAACTGTATTCTGACAGAAATCCATAGAGAGAGTTCCAGCATCAAATAGACTTTTGTAGGCATGGTATATTCCCAAATAATCAATATGGTAGCATATAACAAAAATAGAAAGAATGCTACTTTCTTGTTTACCATGCAAATACAGGGTACATATGTGGAAGTAACAGGAGTCTACAACCCTTGTACTTTATAAAAATACTTTGGCTCTTTGTGGTTTTATTACTGGAGTCCAGCTCTACTTACTAGGGAACAAAACCACAGAATGTTAATTTAGAAATAAAGTTTTAGTTATGGGTTTCTTTCTGTAGTCTTGAATCATGAAAGCTTGAATGGTAATCAGAATCTGTACCTGAAAGTGGCTGGTAATTCGTCCCAAGAGCTCTGCTCTGGAAGAATTAACTTTATTTCAAAACATACTGGTTTAATAATGTAAAAGTTCCCACACTAACTCCTCAGTGTTTTACATCTTTTTTTCTCATTTAGTTCGTCCAGAATTTACCGATACTTTAGCAATCAAGCAGGGATGGCATCCCATTCTTGAAAAGATAGCTATGGAAAAACCTGTGTCTAACAACACATACCTGACAGAGGGCAACAATTTTGTCATTATTACAGGACCAAATATGAGTGGAAAATCAACATACCTGAAACAAATTGCTCTCTGTCAAATTATGGCACAGATTGGTGAGTAAGAGTATACAATATTAATCATCTTCTGCAGCACATTTCCCCCCGCCCCCTTCAAAATATTTATAAAGTTGAATGATTTAGCTTCCAGAATAACATTATGTCTAAATAAAATAATAACAGGTAGCCCATTTTCTTCTGTCAGCTCTTGTGTTGCTGACAGAGGCAACTGTAAGGTTTTTCATCTGCCATCAGAAACTTACTTATGTAAATCTTAAAGCCTTCCCAGTCTATCTTCAGAGGAGCACAGTTACCTGCCTTAGTTCTTTGGAGCACCATAACCCAATCTAGCACCTTCTGCTAGACTGATTGTGAGTGTCCTTCAAGTATGCTGGTCAGACGTGTGTTAGTCATCCAGAAGAAACACATGACCTTAAGCATGCCTAAATTACATAGAGAAACATGTTTCTAGACAAGTACAATGAATAGATAAATAATCAACTGCTTTAGATAAAAGTCGTATCAAATACTGCAAGGTTCTGTTACTAAAGTTATAAAAGGAAACCAACTATTTGTAAAGTCTGACTGAGACTCACTCCTTATGTTCAGGAATTCCTCATGACTTTTTTCTTGGAAGTTAGTCTGGTAGCAAAAGTCAACTCTATAGAATGAAGCTACTTAGCAGTGGAGTATAAAATTTATCCATCATGCATTTGTGGGTTCAGTCCCCAATAATTGCAAGTTCTTGAGGAATTGCTCTCAAAAACATGAGTTTAATATGAATAAAGCAAACTGGGAAGTTTTTGGCAAGAGGTTCCTGTTCTTTCCTATTCAGTAAAAGTTCTATGCTTTGAAGTCTTATAAGGGCAACGTAATCTTGATTTGGGGAAACTAATGTTTCTCGGGATTAGCAAACCAGTGGCCACAGAAATGTAAAACAATCCTAGAGTTCATTGTTTTTTTCTGTATCCCTTCAGACTGACCAACAGCTTCAGGCATATGATTTCTTACAGCTTTCACTGATAAGCTTTAATTATCCTATATCTATAATAACTTTTTTCTTTTCTTCTACCATAAATTAATGGTAGAATGTAATCTTACCAAACTTTATCAAGTAAGATGCATTTTCTGATGTGCACAAAAACCAAGTGTAAAAGTTTTTTTTTTCTCAGTGCCGTATTCAGGCAAATGTCCTAGTGATGAGAGAAACTTGTATTTTACTTGCTTTGTAGGTTCTTATGTCCCAGCAGAGTATTGTTCTTTTCGAATCGCAGAGCAGATTTTTACCAGAATAGGTATGGATGATGATATTGAAACAAATGCATCAACATTCATGAAGGAAATGAAAGAGGTATGAAATACAGCTGTCCAAGTCCAAGGCCCATTTTTACTGTTAAGCTAATAGAAATGGTACTAGTGTATTTCCACTGAGAAAGTGTACTTTGAAAAATAGTCAAAAATTCAGCCTTCACCCCTTTTATGATAAACCGTAGAAACCCAGGCATCTCTTAAATAGAAAGATATTCCAGTCTGAGTAAAAAATCAGTGCTTTGTTGGATAGTACTTGGTAACATTTTTGGGTTTGCTTAAACTTTAAGTTGTCATTTGTAGAGGCCTGAGCTCTCTGAATTTCCACTCACAAACTGATACCATTTTGAGGGTAAGTTCAGTGGAAAAGAGAGTGCTGTAGTGTGAGTCTGCTTGATTAGAATTGACAGCTGTTTAAAAGCTTTGAAAAGGTAAAATTGCTGTATCTCAAGAGATTTTTTAAAAATTTCTGCATTATGTTCCATCTGAATAACAAAAAAAATCCTTTTTAAATAAAACACATAAGAATGATAACACTGTGAATATTTTTCTAGATAACGTACATCATACAAAATGCTAATGATAAATCTCTCATCATTATTGATGAACTTGGCAGAGGTACCAGTGCCGAAGAAGGTATTGGCATTTGTTATGCTGCCTGTGAATATCTGTTGAACTTAAAGGTAATTCTGTTTAATTCTGTTTTGAAACAAATTTAAGCCTTGTTTTGTCATCCTGAAAGTATATACAGTATTTTCTCATAATTTAACATTTGCAAAGATTTCTTGGCTAAATATGGTATTTTTCATAACCGGTGCATAGTAAGAATTACAGTGATAGAGGAAACTTGAGGACATAAGCTGCAGTTCTGTTCACTTGTTGTGGTTTAACCCGTCGGCTGCTAAACACCACCCAGCTGCTTGCTTGGTCCCCATACTGCTGTGGGGGAGAGATCAGCAAGGTAAAAATACAAGAACTTGTGGGCTGAGATAAAGACAGTTTAGTAAGTAAAGAGAACCATATGCAGAAGCAAAATAAGGAATTCATTCACTGCTTCCTATTGGCAGGCAGATGTTCAGTTGTTTCCTGCAATGCCGTGTTTCCTCACAATGACTGTTACCACAACGCTGAATGTCCCTCCTTCCTCCTCTTTCCTCACAGTTTTTATTGTGGTGGTGTAGTATGGTGTGAGATATCCCTGGGGTCAGTTTGGGTCAGCCATCCGGGCTGTGTCCCTTCCCAGGTCCATGAACACCCCCAGCCTGCTTGCTGGGAGGAGCAGAACAGCCTTTGGTGCTGTGCGAATGCTGCTCTGCAGTGGCTAAAACATGTGTGAGTTATCAGTACTGTCTTGGTCACAAATCCAAAACAACATAACACAAGCTGCTATGAAGAGAATTAACTCCAGTCCATCTAAAACCAGTACACTGATCACAATATCTTTCCAACTTGCAAGCTTGTAATTCTGTCTAGAAAGAGAATAATCCAGTCTTTAGTTTAATTTTGCTTTTAGTTTGGTTTTAGTTTTGCTTTATCCTTGAATATTAAAAGTGAACCTCTCTACCTGGTGGTTACTTTTCAAAGTACAGTGGTAGTTCTGCACAACTTATGAATTGGTCACAGAGGTTATAAAGTTGTTTAGAAAACTGGAAGATAATTTTAGATGAAACCCAAATTTCACATCTGTTGCTAGTTATGGGATCAACCTCAGATGGCTGTTACATACCTTTTGAGTGTGCAGGTGTTTGTTTCTCCTCAGAGTTTATTCAGCATCCTTTTGTGGGTTTTTTGGTTTGAAAAGCTCAGATACTTTCTGGCACTTGTACTTTTGATAAAGAATTCCTTGAGAGAATTAAACAACCGTTTGACAGTCATTCCAATCCACACCAGTCAGATTTTGTAATCATCATGGTTTTTCTTTTGTTTCTGATACTTTTTTCCTTCTATTTAGAAATGAACAGGAGAATCCCCAGTTGGAAAAGGTGTACTTGCCAGTGGTAGAATGCATCACTGAAGGATTTTAATTTGCTTTAGTAATGTAAAGACAGCTTTTCGATGTTTTGGAGAAAACCTGGACATCTATGAGATTATTTAATTTTTCTTATTTATTATAATTTATTTCTGGATTGTTGCCAAAATAAATTTTCTTTCTTGTTTCCTTATGTAGGCATTTACACTGTTTGCTACACATTTCCTGGAACTATGTCATATAGACGCTTTATATCCTAATGTGGAAAACTACCATTTTGAAGTGCAACATGTGAGAAGCAGTGCTGGAAATAAGGAGAAAATTGCTTACACTTACACACTTTCTAAGGGATACACAGAGGAAAAGAACTATGGTAATGGATTCCACTGTGACTTACAGTTGGCAAAAGTTGCACAAGATATTATTTAAGTTATTAGGCATCTAACATTATTTTTTCTGATGACAGATTTCCCCTGAGTTTGTGTCTCTCAGAGAGATACAGGGATCTCCAGATCTATAATTTATTCCAAATAATTGTGTGTTTTAAGTAACCATGTAGTTAGATAGTAGTTTCGGGTAGTATGAAGAACTTATATGATATTTGGTTGTGAAAAAAACATCTTACTGATGTTAGTATCTCCCTGGTTCATGTCTGTTTGAATGAGTTGAGTCTGAGCATATGCTACTTGAGTTCATTTAATCTGCACTTAGGGAAGTGAATGAATGTGCTGGAGAGATTTAAAGATGTGTCTGTCATAAGCAGTGATATGACTGGTTAACAGCAGATTGGCCCTTTTTGATTAGCAAAAAGGAAGCAAGTTTCTTTAAAAAAGGAGAGGAATTTTATGGAATATTAGGCTAAGACAATTTTGAGCGGGTCTGCAAAAGCATCAGTGTTCTCTGAAAAGTGGATTTACTTTTCTTTCAACTATAGAATAAATTATAGTGTAGATTGTACAGATTGATTACTTGTGGGTCCAGAAAGAAGAAAAGAGTGAGTGACAAAGATTTAAAGAAATCTGTATGTTTCCAAATACTAAATTTGAATGTTGATTCCTTGATTTAGGTAATATTTAATCAAGAGGAAATCAGCTGCACATGACTTTTGCAAGCTATTGTTAACCTAAGACTAGAAATTATTCCAGTTAAACTTCAAGTAATAGGACTTAAAACTTTTCTTGATCAGAATTTTAGAGTAAGTTAAACTTTGATGCCACAAGCGCAGTTTTAGATGCTATGCCACCCCTAACTCCGAAGAATCGTATGTTTAGAGAGTAATCTCTGAGAGCAGGAGACCTTTAGAAACTCAGTGTTCATGTCTTGGCTTTACCTTACTTGAGCAACATTCTAAGAAAGGGTACAAGGGCTCTTCATGACCCTTTTTCATTTTTGAACCTGCTGTATTAAACCACCCAATGAACCAAAGACTTTCCTGGGGTACAAACAAAGGAAAAAGTTAAAAAATCATGTTAGGGCAGGAAAAATATCTATTTCTTACCTTGAGTATCTGGAAGTTTGGCTGTTGGCAGCAAAGAGGTTGAAAAATGGCATTCATGTCTACTAGACGTCTGGATATAATTGAGAGTGCAGTTAGCAAAACCTCTGTATTTTCTGTCAAATTAAAAAACCGAACGGAGAAAGCTGTAAACACCATGGTGCCATTTTTTTTTTCCTTTTAACCTCCTAATAGGTCTCATTCTACCCATTTACAGTATTACCAGCAGTAACTTGATGTTGAGGTGTATTTCAAAGATAGTATTAAAACAAAGGTGACGTCTTAGTTCATAACTCTCCAAACCTTATTGTTTATTAACCAAAAAAATTCGAAAACAAACATAAACAAAACAACACACAAAGAAAAACAATACCAATATTATTTTAGTAAAAGTTAAATCTTTATCCCTTAGAAAAACTGGTGAAGTTAATTCTGGAAGACATAAAATGGAAGGTAAGGATAAAAATTACATTAAAAATCCTGATTTGTGTTTTATATGTTTAGGACTAAAAGCTGCAGAAGTGTCCTCCCTACCATCATCCATAATTTTGGATGCAAAGGAAATTACAAATCACATTGCAAAACAAATTTTGGTACGTAGTAGAAAATTATAATGCTGTATTTTACAGTTTCTATACAACTCAAATGTATTTCCAGTTTCTGTAAGGATACAGGATAAGCACTGCCTTTGTTTTAGTGAAAACAGTTTTCATTAAACTTAGTATTTCTGGAACCAGTTCTGAAAGTCCCTGTTATACTGAAGGTCCCTGTTAGCTGACAACCCAAGTGACCCTTAGGGTAAAGGAGTATTGGATGTAATGTTCGTATGCAGCCCAAGAACTGTGAGATCAAAAACAGGTAAAAAATAGGTAATACTGGTATTTTTATAATGGAACATAATTTATTTCATATTTTAATGTATGTATATTTTTAAGAACAGCACAGGCAGAAAAGCACTCCTGAGATGATGAAACAGAGAGCTGCATACCAGTTAGCAATGAGATTGGTTCAGACTGCCAGAAATTCTCGACTGGACCCTGACAGTTTGCGTGTATATTTGAAAGCCCTGAAGAAAAAGTATGAAGCCAGTTGTCCTACACCTGGAAAAAATTATGAGCAACAGTAATGTATAACATAGACTGTTGTTCTAACTTTTATGACTGCAAGATGATGCTGGTTTTCCCCAAAGTATTAGTACTGTCTTTTCACGTCGTGTTATGTTTTTAATTCTTAGTCTAAATTACACTCAGTAATGGAAGACCATATCCTTTATGGGTTCCCTCTCTTCTCTGACATACCTGGAAGAAAAGCATTTGCCTTCTAAGAGGAACACAATTCTTTTTGACAGTAAATTGTATCATTTCCATCATTTTAGAGCAGCATTGAGAGGAGAGGGAAGGACTGGGGCAGAATACTAAGGAACTCAGAATTTCAGGCATGACCCAAAAGAAAGCTGAGACTGCAAAAAGGGAAAACTGTGTCCAAATTGCCTCGAAGCAGTTTTTGCTGTCTGTTCTTATTCCTGTTTTATTCTCGACGCTCCCTGTGCCATTGTTTCCCACTGGATCCTTGTGTCTCGTTCCCTGTGCCTGTTCCTATTTTATCCCTCTCTGCCATGTTGCGCATCCGCTTTGTTTCGATTTTTAAAATCGTTTTCATCCTGCACCCTGTTTTTCCTTTTCTTCCTATGTCCTCTCTGCTCCCACTCCCTCTTTCTGCCTCTCATCGTCCGTCCCTGGTGCTCCCATCCCACGACTGGATGGGTCCATGAGCGCAGATCGGGATGCCGGTGCTGCAGCCTCCCGGGGGCAGCAGCAGCAGCGTCGTGGGGAAGGGAGGAACCACCTGCTGCCACCGGCCCGAGCGCAGGAGTGGAGCCTGAGCCAGAGCCGTGGCAGCGTCCCTGGCCCGTGCCGTGGGGCGGCTGGTGGCCCGCCACAGCGGGGCTGGAGAGGAACTTCAGCCCTTCTGGGGGCTTCCTCCCTTTCTTGTTGCAGCAGAATCCCTTTTTGGGGGGATGTACGTGTGGAAAGGGCTGGAATAAAGTGCCGTGCTGCTGTCCCAAGCAGCTTGACTCATTCTGTGCTTTCTTTGGGGGGGTGAGGAAAAAAGGCTGAAGGGGAGGGGGTGGAGACTTGGGGACTCTGATGTCTTTTGGGGCAGTATTTGGTGCTCTCTAGGAGAGGGAGCCACGCTGCAATGGAGAAGCCAGTGAGTGCGGAATAAGGAGGGGTCGTGCTGGGTGCCCTCTCCCAGAGGATCCCAAAGCTGCCAGAAAATTTACAGGGAGGGGTGGGTGTAGAATACTAAAACCTGTCAAGTTTTTTTGTTTCATAGGTATTGCCAAAGAATAGGAATTAATCGCTAAATTCATTTGGAAAGAAACCCTCTCTCTATCCACTCTATTGTATACAGGAATGTAGGAAACTCTGACTAAACATTAGTAGTAGTTTTGAAAATATTGCCATAACATTTTTATCTAGGAATGAACCAATCAAGTGCCTGAAACCATAAGAACAGATGCTTAGGCTGTGAAGGGAATAGAGAGGGCTCTCTGGCAACCTTTGCCTCTGCTCTCTGCCTGCCCCCAAAGTGCGTTGCAGCCCCAGAAGAGACTGCAGCCACAGGTATTAGCAGTGACGGTGAGGAGGGGGCGGCTCCTGCCGGGGCTGCTTTAAGAGGGGGTTGTCTCAACTCACTTTGGCATGGAGCTGCTGGAAGAGAGAGGCTTATGGTGGGCTCCCGGGGCTGTCTCATGGAGCAACAGTGAGAGCCTCTCCTTGGGTCTGGGGGAGCAGCTGGATGCACTTGGGTGTGGGGCATTGCTTGAAGGAGATGATGGGGGCCAAACCTTTGTGCTAGACAGGGCAGCAGCAGCTGAGCCAGTGTGGGTTTGCGATTGAGAGGGGGATCTTCTCCTTTTAAGTTTCGTGTTGGAAATCCCTCCCCGGTGCCCCCAGAAAAAGATGGGGGTTATGAGAACCAAAGGAGTTTAAATAGAGGGAAGAAACTCCTCTTCTGGTATCGTGTGTTTAAAGTGGGGGGCATCTCCACTCACCTGGGATCTTAAGGGTATTGGTTGAAGGAAAACTTGGCTTTTCTAGGGTGTTAAGGGTATCAGTTGACAGGGAATCCCTGTGTTCTATTTTAAATGGAAGGGGGAAAATATTGTTGGGTTAACCCCTGTTGGAGTCCAGGATATTCCTCTGGCCACCCTGGAGGATTTGAAGGCTGTACAGGAGGGTTTGGAGACTGTACAGGGGGGTCTGGGATCTGTACAGGGGGGTCAGTTAGACCCACACAGATCCCAGGAGGACACTGACTCTGATAGCTGTCCATGGGAGTGAACACTCACATGCAGGAAGAATCACAAATCCTAAGAATTTAAAATAAGTAGTGGATGGTTTATTATAGAATATAAATATAGAAATTAGGATTCTTAGTATATGGGGCTGAAGAGGCAAGATGGAGGAATTGGGGAGTGGTCCCTTGTCCTCCTTGTTCTTATTCTCGTCCCCCATCTTGTGCTGAGTTGGGTTTTAGAGATTGGCTTAGAGTAGAACTGACATGTTAGTAAAGGTAGTAGGTATTGGTAAAATTTTGTAAATAAAAAATACGTCTCGGACAGTGGTTGGGTTGAAGATACTGTACTTAAGGTGCAGGGCTCTCTGACCTGGGGTGGTCCAGCCGCGTGTCTTGCTTTGCTGGGGACGCCTTGCAAAGCTGGACAAGAACTGATAGATAATTAAGAATAAACAGCTTGATAACACAAACTGCTGGACTCAACTTGTCGTCTCTGGCTTCGGTGTGAAACACCCAGGGCGAAGAGAAGACTGAAAACCTTATTACCTCTGGGAACAGCAACCCAGGGGAAACTCCCAGGGGACAGCAACCTTGGGGGAACCCTTAGTACCTTGGAGGCCAGCAACCCCAAGGAGAATCTCAGGGAAACAACAACCCAGAGAAACCCCCCCCCCCCCCGCTTTTTTTATCATGCTAAGGTCTAAAGTGGGTGCAAAGCCCTGTTGTTGTTCTTTTTAAAGGGTTTGAATTGAGGTAAAAATCTCCCTTTTCCCATCATTGGAGAGATTTAATTTGAGGAAACAAGCTCCTTTTCTGTTCTTGTCGGGGATTAAATTGAAGAGGAGAATACATTTATTTGCCATTGTATTGGTTTAGGGTGAGGTGAGTACTTGCTGTTGCCTCAGTTTCAGGGCTTAAATTGAAGGAAAGCTCAGCTTTGGCAGCATTTGAAGGGTTTAAATCGGGCCGTGCTGAGCCAGGCGAGCCGTGCGGAGCCAAGCGAGCCGAGCCGGGCCGTGCCGGGCCGGCGGGCGGGAGCCGCGGCTCGGAGCTCTCTGCCCGGCCCGGCGCTCCCCGCCCAGCGCGGGGCCGCCCCTGCCCGCCGCGGGAGGAGCGCGATCGTTTCAGGAGGAGCAGCGGTTCTGGCAAACAAATGGGATGCTCGTTTAAAAAAGTAAAAAAATGGTTTCTTTGTGTTAGACAATATAGTCGAGAGAGAACTCGGGGGAGGATGATAGAGGATACCGTATTCTAATATCATTTTAGGGCATTTTGTATTTTCTTTTGTAGCATCAGCTTAATGCTCAAAATCATATATTATAAACAAAAATATGCACTTATATATAGGTACAGTTAAATGTAGAGAATATAAATGGCTATGCTATTTCCTAAATGAAGATATATATGTGGTTTTCATATAATATTACATTCTTTGGTGCTATGTAGTGTTTTGTTTTATTTTTTGGTATTTATTTTGTGTCATTTGGGTTTGGAGAGAAGATGGATTTGTTTGTATTTGAGGTAGAATTAAGTTAAGTAGCTTTTTAAAATAGACTTCTGAAAGGTATTATTGGGATTTTGTTTTTGTTTATTGTATGTAAGGGTTCAGATTGGTAAGGCCAGCTTGCCTGGTGGAGCTTTGGGTGTTTTGTTAGATGCAGTTTTTAATTTTTAAATTTTTTTTCTGTTTAGTGGCTTTAAGGTGGTTTTTAATAATTTACTGTGTACTTTTATTTTGTATGTAGATGTTATAAGGGATGTGGTCTATTTTTTCTTTCTAATTTTTTTATTTTAATTTTTCCTTTGTAAATTTTTCCTTTGTAAATTTTACCTTTTTCTTCACATTTCCTTTTTCTTCACGTTTCCTTTTTCTTCACTTTTCCTTTTATTTTTCTTTTTGTGTCTTACTTGAAATTTTATTTCAAAATTTTTTTTTTCATGTTTTCTTTGTGCCCCTTTTTTTTTCATTACTTATTTATAGCCCAAGTATGTGGAAGTTTGGCTGGTGAGAGCAGAGGAGGTGACAAATGAAATCCATGTCCACTGCAAGTCTGGATAGAATTGAGAGTGCAGCTAGAGAAACCTCTGTATTTTCTGCTAAATTAGAAATCCTGAACAGAGAAAGCTCTGAAGACCAAAATGCCTTCTTTTTTTTTTTTTTTTTTTTTTTTTCCTTTTTACCCCCTAACAATTCTCATTGTAGACATTTACAGGATCAGCAGCAGTAACTTGAAGTCGAGGTGTATTTCACAGGTAGCAAGAAAACAAAGTAGACTTTTGATTTTGTAGCTCTCATTGTTTAGTAACAAAGAAATCCAAAACAAAACAAATAATATTATTAAAAAACCCACCCTAAATAACAGAGAAAGAGAAAATAGACCAATATTATTTTAATTTCAAACCACTTTCCCCCTTAGAAAACCAGGCTAATGTAATTCTGCTTAATTGTGGTGCTGACGTGTTAGGTTAATGAATTAGCAGAGTTTTAAACATACAGAAATAGACACGAATTTTGAAAAATAAGTACAGAAATATAAAAATATGAATAGATATAATAACAGCAGAAATATAAATATGAAAAATGATATCATGAATAGACATAAATACAATCTATAATATTTCTCATTACTTATATTATATACAGTAGTCTATATATTATATCCATAGATATGACTAGAAAAAAGACAGGGTAATGATCAATATAAAACTAATGAATGTAAAGAAATCATGGAATAGAGCTTAAAACAGAGGGGGTTTTTTTGGTTTGAATTGGCTTGGTGGCAGGGGTTGTCTTTGAAGCGGTGGCCGGGTGTCTTTCGGGGCGTTTCTCTTAGGGGATTTCTGTGCACGTTCTCTTTGGGGGGTCCCTTTCTGCGTGTCCCCGACGGGCGGGGAGCCCCGGGCCGGGCCGCGGTGCTGCCGCCCTGTGGACACAGCGCGGTACTGCAGCTCTGCCCCGTGCCCGGCCCCAAGGGGCCCCGGGCTGGAAGCTGGTTCTTAGTGCCCGAGTGCAGTCACTGCCCGGGAGCTCCTGTTCGATTCCGCGCTCCCGGCCGTGTCCGTGCGATGGCCGGGCCGCCCGCGGGACTCGGCAGCAGGAAAACACCGAGCGCTGCGTGTTTAAAGGGAGCCGGCCCCGCTTGCCCGTGCGGCGCCTCGGCCCGGCCCGCGCCGCCCTCAGGGAGCCGAGCAGAGCTGCGGGAGCGCGGGGAGCGGCACCGAGTGCGGTTCGACCGTGTCGAGCTGTCCCGAAGAGCGGAATCTAAGGCACTGCATCCAGTAATAGCCGAGCTGTGCCGGTTAGATCCGAGTGTAGCCGAAGAGCCGAAAACACCCGAGGATTTCCGAACAGCCGAAAAGAGCCGAGCATTGCCGAGATCGGCCGAGTTAAGCTGAACGGCCGAAAATGGCCGAGTGCAACCGATAACAGCCGAACCCAACCGCGTTTAGCCGACTGGAACGGAGTCGAACCGAACAAGCCCCGCCGAACCTCGCCGAGTTCGCCCGGTTTGGACCCTATAGCCGCGGCCGAACCAAGGCTCTGCTGCAGGTGTATTCGAGACATCTTTCCTCTTTGTTTGACAGAATGAAGAGGGAAAAAAAAAAAAAAAAAAAAAAAAAAGAGGAAGAAAAAACGGGAGCAGTTCCGGGGCGGTCCCGGGGCGGTCCCGGGGCGGTGTGCGCCGTCACTGCCGCCTTCTCGGCGGGCGATTCCAAGGCGCTGTCGGGCTCTCTGCCGGCCGGTCGGCGGGCGGGCGGCCGGGACGCGATGGCGCTGTGCCCGGAGCTGGAGCGCTCGCTGTCGCTGCTGCAGCCGGGCGCCGACCGGGCCCAGCAGCAGCAGGAGCGGCGGGCGGACGCGGCCCCCACGCCCATGGTGTTCATGTGCGCCGGCTGCGGGCGCCCCGTGGGCGACACCCGCACCTGGGGTTCAGTGTCGAGGACAGCGGTCCCATCCTGCTGCGCAGTGAGTACCAGCGCTGCCACCCCCGTGCCGCCGCGGTCGCTGCCGCCGTGCCTCCTGCCCTGCCTCCCGCCGCAGCTGCGGCCGCCAGCGTCGCCGCGGACCCGGGGCGGAAGGGCTCCGAGCTCCCCGGAGAGTGCGGATGGTGAGGGCCGGGCCTGGCTGGACACAGTCCCGGGGGAGTCGGGGTTCCCGGCGCTGGGGACCGGCAAAGGGCCCGGAGCGCTCGTGTGGCCCGAGAGCCCCTGGAGCACTTATCTGGGGTGGGCTGTACAAGCCGCGTATGGCCTAAGGGAGAGGGATTTCTCACAAGGACATGTAGTGATGGACAAGGGAGGCAGCTTTAGATTAAATGTCGGGAAGAAATTTTTCCCTGCGAGGGTGGTGAGGCCGTGGTACAGGTTCCCCAGAGAAGCTGTGGCTGCCCCTGTGTCCCTGGAAGTGCCCAAGGCCAGGTTGGACGGGGCTTGGAACACCCTGGGATAGTGGAAGCTGTCCCTGCCCAGGGCCGGGGGTGGAATGGGGTGAGCTTGAAGGCCCCTTCCACAATTCAGCGATTCTGATGGTCTTGGTCTTGCTGAGGTTAGCCAGCCTGAGGAGCTGATGCAAATTCAGGCTAAAAGATGAGTGCTCATCATTTATACTGTGTAAAGCATGAATGAAAGGTTAAAAAAGTTCTAATGCATGATTTAAAATTTTTTTTTATTTTTAAGAAAAGGGATGGGGAGAGGTGCCTCCTTTTATTTTCTTCTGAATAAATGTTATTCCTTGCTTGCAGCATGGTAGAAACCCTACTCTGCTCTGGCTGCTCCAGGACCCTTGGCAGCAGATCCATGCACGCCTCAAGGCATCTCGACTGCAAGAGGGATTTGTTCTGTGTCCGTACTGACTCTGTTGAAAGGTAAGTGCAGAATGTTTATGGGTCAGCCTGCCAGCTCCACTGCACTCACCAGGCATGGCACTGAGGGTGCTCCTGTTACATCTCTGGCAAGGCTGGAGGGAGCGTCTTCTGCTGCTCTGTCCCACGGTGGTTTTCTGTATTGGTGCTGTTGGCATCCCAGTGCTCAGCTGTAGGGAACATCACCTGTGTAAGGCACATCCTAGAAAAAGAACCAAAACAAACCAACCTGGCCTGCCTTTTGTGTGGGAAGTTGCATTCCAGCCCAGAAAATATCACCAGGTCCAGGGCACTGGAGGGTTCCTTCGCATTTGATTGGAAGAGTTCACAAACCAAGCACCAAAGAGGCCTGGCTGGAGCTTGTTAGGGGTCCGCATGATCAGCAGGGAGTGTGGCCAGAGGGGCTCGGGCAGGACTTGGGGTGGCTCTGCCCTGTGCTGGCCACATCTGCTCTGTCCTTGCTAAGATGGGCAAAGGCAACTCTGACAACTGAGTACGTGCTTGAGACTCTCACTCAGCTGTCTTAAAATCTGTCTAGAAAATGAAAGTGTGCTTGGGTTTAGTTGGTTTATAGCACTTCAAAGGGGTTATTAAAAACTGTATCCTCAATTAAGGCTCCGCACCAGAGTCCTTTTGTGCAGGCATTGTCCTAATAGACAGTGGTTGTTCATCTGGACTGGTTTTAATGTCTCTTTTTTTTTCTGAAGTTCCCATTTATTTTGCTGTATTGCTGTGGATATTCCCCTTGGTACTCTGGACAGGGTTTGGAGATTTTTTTCTTCATTCCACTGCTAGAGTACTTTTTTTATTGCATGGCAGTAAAATTCTCTCATGCACTAACTTGGCTGCAGAATGGCATTTTCTGGCAAAGGGATGCTGCTTCTGCCTGCCAGCACTGCACTGTTCTTGGTGTCTTGGTGCCATTTTCCACTGTATCCCGTATCCCCAGAATCCACGGCTGTCTCTCAGGGTTCTAAAGGAGTGCTGTGTTTGGATTTTTGGCTTCAGAGTGGGAAGTGCTCTGTAACCTGATGTAACCTGTGGCATCTCAGCTGTAGGCCAGGAACCCTGGAAAAGCAAGCTCGCATTCACGAGGAGCCGCTTCCTCTTGAAAGCCCAGCTGTCTTGCAAGAGGTGCCGCACAGGGTGAGTTTTAACCTTACATCATTCTTTGTTGAAATCACCTCTGAGAAGTCTTAATATGCTTCAATGGTTTCTGCAGAACAGCTTATTCCACTCAGAGCAATTCAGTGCATTGTAACATGTACTGGACTGCTTCCTGTAATTGCTGTCTTGTGCTCTGCAAGACTTTTAGCCACTTTTCCTTCAGTTTTCTTGGTAGTTAGCATTTTCTGTTTATCAAGCACAGCATTAGGTTCCTCTGGCTGTCTCAGAAATTGGATCAGTTGTTTCTAGTTCGTTCTGATTCACTTCTCCAGATCTTCATTTAACTTTTAGCCATGTTTCTTCTGCCTCCTGTGGAAATGGACTTAATGCTTTTGCTGTAACTTTATCTTGAAATAGTAATCATAAATGAATCATGGTAAATCAGGTTGATGTTTTGCTCTACTAAAATCTTGTGACTGCAGGTAGGAAGAGTTGGGAGCGAACAGTCTGAGGAAGTGGACTGTGGAAGCTGAAGGTTGTCCAGCCAAAGCTGAGTGTGTGGCTCTGACACTGACCAAGGCTGGAAAGAGTTACTGTGTGGACAGAGAATGTTAGAGCCGGGTGAGCTTTCACAGGATGAAAGAAGCGAGGAGAGAATCGAATGGAAAGAATTGCTGAGATCAGGTTTGAGCCCTTTCTTTGGGTTTGGGATTTGTTTGTGGTTTTTTTTGTTACCTAACACTACCTAGCACTTACTTACTTACTTACTGTGAGATTTGAAGTTTTCTCCAAAAACTCAGAATGAATTTCCCCACTCTGCCCCACTGGTAGCAGCACACAGGAGAACAGAGCCTGTGGTTTGGATCTTGAGGGAGTTCCAGCAGTACAAGCTATGAGTTACCATGTTTCTCCCAAATTTACATCCAGCAAATCTGAGGAATTACCTCTTGCCTGAGCATTCCTGGTCTCTGTGACTCTTTAGTAAGAGACAGCTGGGACTGGCCAAGCTGAGACAGGATCTGTTCCTGTCAAACCATCTATTTCCCATGCGGATGAGAATCTGGGGGGCAAGTGCCCACATCACTCCTCACAAATGCCCACACATACTTCTGGGGCTGCTGTATCTATCTGCTGGATTTGTCAGCGCCAGCATTTGCGAAGGATCACCTTGTGAGCAACTCAAAAGACACATAAATAGAGGCAGCAGCAATTGTCTTGAGTTTACCTTATGGTAAGGCTTATGGATATTTTTAATCACTATAAGAAGGCTTATGGATATTTTTGATCACTTTCTTAGCACTTGCAATTACCCCTGCTACCACACAAAAGAAACCGAGGAACAGGAAAGCTCCGCTCTGTATCTCTGGCAGAAGAAAAGCCAGCAAACCAGTTTGCGTTCACCCCGATTCCTAGTCCTGTGCTGCAAGTACAGAAATATCTTGAGCCTTTGGGAGGGGGACTGGGACTGTGGAACCCAGCTGCATGTGTCTCCTAGGCCACGTTTTTCTTGGAAGCACCTTTCCTAGTTTCACTGCTTTTTGGAAATGAACTGTTCTGAGCAGAACCAGTACCTTCAGACTCAGGGTCTGAAAACAAAACAACCATAAAAACCACTAAAAAGCCCCAAACCCCACTGCCTAAGAGAACAAAGAAAGAGAAAATATACCGGGATTATTTTAATAAACCTGAATTTGTGGGAGGCACTGGGTTTGTTTTCCCTTCGTGCGGCAGCACGAAGTTTGCACGCATTTTGCTGCCGCTTTGGCTCTCAAGAACTGGAAATGCCTGGATTTCTGCGTGGTTTCCCCAGGTTCTCCTATTTAGCAGGAGCTGCACGGTGAGGTCGGTGTTCTGAGGGAGGCCCTGGCACAGCTGCCAAAGGCCGGGAACGTGGAGTGTGCAGGGAGCATCCGGGGGGCTTCTCCCCCCTGAGTTTCTCCCGGGGTGTGCTGCCTGCACTGCTGGATGTTGGACCCGGCTTTGGGCCGTTCTCCTGCGGTCCCAGCACTGAGTGCTGCCCCTGTGGCCAGACCTTGCCGTGTGCCGGCACCAAACCCGGGCAGCCGGGGCTGCTTTTCCAGCCCTTTGGTGCCACGGGCGGCCCCCGATTGCCGGAGCTCCCCGGCACCCGGCCTGGACTCACTCTGTGGGGGGGCTTGTTCCATCTGCCTCAACCGAGGACATCCTGCCCAGGTTTGACACTTGACTCCCGTTGTTTTTCCTCTTGCAGGCAGCTGGCAAAAGAGGAGAGAGCCCCTGCGAGGCAGAGCCCCTGGAATGCCCTGTCCTGGTCTGAGGTTCCCACTTTTATCTCCGACTCCCGGAGAATTGCTGGAGCAGAACCAGAGAGTGTCCATTTTATTTCCTGCCTTTTCCAATAAACGGTGACTTTCAGCTGGAGTGTGTTCCTGGTGTTATCCTCCTCCTCCTCCTCCCTGGATTTGTAAATAAATGTCCTGATTTTGGCCAAGTAGAATTTTGTTGTTCCAGGCATTGTGGCTCTTTTGTTTCATTGAAACTTCCCAACTCTGCTGAGACTTTGAGATGTCAAATACAAGTAAGACTGGAGTTTCTTGGGATTGTTACTCACACAAAATAGGGATCCTTCTTGGACAGGAGTAACTTGACGTGTTTAATGCCGCTTCCCTTTAAAATCAGAGCAGGGGAAGCAGATTTGAAATCATCATTCCATGAACTTGCACCAAATTCCTCCAAAGCTGCAAAAGTTTTCCTTGTTAGAAATTCCTGAGCTTGTTTTCCAGGCAAGCTGGGATTTAGATGTTCTTTGTTCCTTGGATTTGCTGGTTTTCCTCTCTCTCATTTTAGTAAAGAATTTTTTTTTTTCATATTTTCCATGCTGATTGGAATTTTTGTACTGCTCAGGGCACGTTGCCAAGGAAATGTACCAATTTCATGTTGGTAAATCAGGCATTGTTCAGCACCATATGCCCACAAGTCTGTAAATTTCCAGGGAAACTTGCTAAGTGTTGAATTGCCATAATGAATCTCTTTGTAAAGTTGATTATACTTTTTTCTTTATTTTTAATTACTTTGAATTTTTTATGTAGGGTTTTTTTTTTAATAAGTGATGTCTTTTTGTATTTTTAAATTTTTTCTTTTAAAAAATTTTCTATTTTAATTTTTCCTTTGTAATTTTTCCTTTGTAATTTTTCCTTTGTAATTTTTCCTTTGTAATTTTCCTATTTTATTTTTTCCTTTTTATTTTTTTCCTTTTTATTTTTTCCTTTTTATTTTTTTTCCTTTTTATTTTTTCCTCTTTTTTTCTCTCTTTAACTTTTTCCTTTTTAATTTTTTCCTTTTTATTTTTTTCCTTTTTAATTTTTTCCTTTTTATTTTTTTTCCTTTTTAATTTTTTCCTTTTTAATTTTTTTCTTTTTATTTTTTCCTTTTTATTTTTTCCTTTTTATTTTTTTCCTCTTTACTTTTTTCCTTTTTATTTTTTTCCTTTTAATTTTTGCTTTTTATTTTCTTTCTTTCTAATTTTTCCTTTTTAACTTTTTAATTTTATTTTTTTCTGTGTTTTACTTGAAATTTTATTTGAAAACTTTTTTTTTTTCTTCATGTTTTCTTTGTGTTGGTGTGTTTTGGTTTGGTTTGGTTTGGTTTGGTTTGGTTTGGTTTGGTTTGGTTTGGTTTTTTCCTCTCTCTCTACTCTTTTATCTACTTTTTTATAGCCCAAGTATGTAGAAGTTTGGCTGGTGGGAACAGAGGAGGTGACAAATGAAATCCATGTCCACTCCACGTCCGGATAGAATTGAGAGTGCAGCTAGAGAAATCTCTGTATTTTCTGCTAAATTAGAAATCCTGAACAGAGAAAGCTCTAAAGACCAAGGGGCCTTCTTTTTTCTTTTTCCTTTTTCCCCCGAACAATTCTCATTGTAGCCATTTACAGGATCAGGAACATTACCTTGAAGTCGAGGTGTATTTCACAGGTAGCGAGAAAACAAAGTAGACTTGATCTTGTAACTGTCATTGTTTAGTAACAAAGAAATCCAAAACAAAACAAACAACATAAAAAAAAAAAAAAAAAAAAAAATCCACCAACCCCACAAAAGAACAGAGAAAGAGAAATTATACCAATATTATTTTAATTTAAAACCACTTTCTCCCTTAGAAAACCAGGCTAATGTAATTCTGCTTAATTGGGGTGCTGTCGTGTTTAGGTTACTGAATTAATAGAGTTTAAAACATACAGCAATAAACACGAATTTTAAAAACTAAGTACAAAAATATGAATATATATAATAAAACAAATATAAATATGAAAAATAATATCGTAAGTAAATGCAATCTATAATATTTCTCATTACTTATATTATATACAGTAGTCTATATATTATATCCATAGATATGACTAGAAAAAAGACATGGTAATTATCAATATTAAAATAATAAATGTAAAGAAATAATGGAATAGAGCTTAAAACAGAGGGGGTTTTTTGGTTTGAATTTGCTTGGTGGCAGGGGTTCTCTTTTAAGCGGCGGCCGGGTGTCTTTCGGGGCGTTTCTTTTAGGGGGTTTCTGTGCACGTTCTCTTCGGGGGTCCCTGTCTGCTGTGGACACAGCGCGGTACTGCAGCTCTGCCCCGGGCCCGTCCCAGTGCTGCCGCCTTGTGGACACAGCGCGGTGCTGCAGCTCTGCCCCGTGCCCGTCCCAGTGCTGCCGCCCTGTGGACACAGCGCGGTACTGCAGATGTTCATCCCAGGGGAGTTGCTGGCTTGGCTAGAATTGGTTTCCCAGTAAAACTGGGGGTTGTCTAGAAAACCTGAATTTGTGGGAGGCACTGGGTTTGTTTTCCCTATCCCTGCATCACAGTCAAGAACACTCCTGGAGCTGTGTTAGGCAGTGGAAGGAGGGGAGAGCTGCATTTATTGAATTCCTTTGTTGTTGTTATTGTTGTATTTTTTCATGCTATTTTATTTTATTGTGTTTTAGATTTTCATGTTTTTTTATTTTGACTTTTAAAAAATATTTTAATGTTTCCTCAAATTTTTAATTTTTCGATTTTTAGTTTACTTTTATATTTTATAGTTATGATTTCACTTTTTATTTTATTTTCAATAACTTTTAAATTTTTATTTAGATTTATGTTTTATTTTTATGTTTGCGGTTGTTTTGTATTTTTTGATGTTTCCTTAGTAATTTTTCCTTTGTAATTTTTTCCTTTGTCATTTTTTCCTCTATAATTTTTTCCACTATAATTTTTTCCTTTTTAATTTTTTATTTTTTATTTTTCTCTTTTTAATTTTTCTCCTTTTTAATGTTTTCCTTTCTAATTTTTTCCTTTCTGATTTCTCCTTTCTCGATTTTGTCAGGCACCCCCCTTTAAAACCGGGGTGCCTTCGGCCGTGCCACAACAAAGATGGCGGCCCAACAGGAAATGGTTTCAGCCACAAACAAGATGGCAGCCGGAAGTATGGGCAGTCACCTAATGCCCCGCTCAAGATGGCGGCTCGTCGAGCCGCCTTCGACCTTCCAAAGACGGCGGCCAAAAAAGGCGGGAAAACACAAGGACCACCCATGGGCGTCGACCCAACTGCCTGCGCCCGACCCCGAAAACGGCGCCGCTCAGGAACAATTTTCAGCGTCGCTTCCCGGCGCGAGGGAGCTGTGTGCCCGCTGTGCCGCGCCGCGGTGCGGTTGCGGCAGCCATTTTGGTGAGGCGCCTGAGTAACCAGCTACCCGGGGCCTTCGGGGGTGCCACAAAAAAGATGGCGGCTCTACCGGATGTGTCTTCACCACAACCAAGATGGCGGCGACGACGGGCGGAAGTAACGTGACACCACTCTCAAGATGGCGGCTCAGCGAGCTGCTTTCGACCTTCCAAAGATGGCGGCCAAAAAGGCGGGAAAACACAAGGACCACCCATGGGCGTCGACCCAACCGCCTGCACCCGACCCCGAAAACGGCGCCGCCCGGGAACAACTTTCAGCGGCGCTTCCCGGCGCGAGGGAGCTGTGTGCCCGCTGTGCCGCGCCGCGGTGCGGTTGCGGCAGCCATTTTGGTGAGGCGCCTGAGTAACCAGCTAATAATATTATTATTAGCTGGTTATTATTATTATTATTATTAAATTATTATTAAAAAACCCACCCTAAATAAATATATAATTTATATATTATATAAAAATATATATTATATTATTATATAAATTATATATATATAAATTATATAAAAATTATATATTTATATATATATATAAAATATATATATATATAAAAAAATATATAAAAAATATAAATTATATAAAAATAATAAATAACCCTAAATAACAGAGAAAGAGAAAATAGACCAATATTATTTTAATTTCAAACCACTTTCCCCCTTAGAAAACCAGGCTAATGTAATTCTGCTTAATTGTGGTGCTGACGTGTTAGGTTAATGAATTAGCAGAGTTTTAAACATACAGAAATAGACACGAATTTTGAAAAATAAGTACAGAAATATAAAAATATGAAATAACAGCAGAAATATAAATATGAAAAATGATATCATGAATAGACATAAATACAATCTATAATATTACTCATTACTTATATTATTACAGTAGTCTATATATTATATCCATAGATATGACTAGAAAAAAGACAGGGTAATGATCAATATAAAACTAATGAATGTAAAGAAATCATGGAATAGAGCTTAAAACAGAGGGGGTTTTTTGGTTTGAATTTGCTTGGTGGCAGGGGTTCTCTTTTAAGCGGCGGCCGGGTGTCTTTCGGGGCGTTTCTCTTAGGGGATTTCTGTGCACGTTCTCTTTGGGGGGTCCCTTTCTGCGTGTCCCCGACGGGCGGGGAGCCCCGGGCCGGGCCGCGGTGCTGCCGCCCTGTGGACACAGCGCGGTACTGCAGCTCTGCCCCGTGCCCGGCCCCAAGGGGCCCCGGGCTGGAAGCTGGTTCTTAGTGCCCGAGTGCAGTCACTGCCCGGGAGCTCCTGTTCGATTCCGCGCTCCCGGCCGTGTCCGTGCGATGGCCGGGCCGCCCGCGGGACTCGGCAGCAGGAAAACACCGAGCGCTGCGTGTTTAAAGGGAGCCGGCCCCGCTTGCCCGTGCGGCGCCTCGGCCCGGCCCGCGCCGCCCTCAGGGAGCCGAGCAGAGCTGCGGGAGCGCGGGGAGCGGCACCGAGTGCGGTTCGACCGTGTCGAGCTGTCCCGAAGAGCGGAATCTAAGGCACTGCATCCAGTAATAGCCGAGCTGTGCCGGTTAGATCCGAGTGTAGCCGAAGAGCCGAAAACACCCGAGGATTTCCGAACAGCCGAAAAGAGCCGAGCATTGCCGAGATCGGCCGAGTTAAGCTGAACGGCCGAAAATGGCCGAGCGCAACCGATAACAGCCGAACCCAACCGCGTTTAGCCGACTGGAACGGAGTCGAACCGAACAAGCCCCGCCGAACCTCGCCGAGTTCGCCCGGTTTGGACCCTATAGCCGCGGCCGAACCAAGGCTCTGCTGCAGGTGTATTCGAGACATCTTTCCTCTTTGTTTGACAGAAGGAAGAGGGAAAAAAAAAAAAAAAAAAAAAAAAAAAAAAGAGGAAGAAAAAACGGGAGCAGTTCCGGGGCGGTCCTGGGGCGGTCCCGGGGCGGTGTGCGCCGTCACTGCCGCCTTCTCGGCGGGCGATTCCAAGGCGCTGTCGGGCTCTCTGCCGGCCGGTCGGCGGGCGGGCGGCCGGGACGCGATGGCGCTGTGCCCGGAGCTGGAGCGCTCGCTGTCGCTGCTGCAGCCGGGCGCCGACCGGGCCCAGCAGCAGCAGGAGCGGCGGGCGGACGCGGCCCCCACGCCCATGGTGTTCATGTGCGCCGGCTGCGGGCGCCCCGTGGGCGACACCCGCACCTGGGGTTCAGTGTCGAGGACAGCGGTCCCATCCTGCTGCGCAGTGAGTACCAGCGCTGCCACCCCCGTGCCGCCGCGGTCGCTGCCGCCGTGCCTCCTGCCCTGCCTCCCGCCGCAGCTGCGGCCGCCAGCGTCGCCGCGGACCCGGGGCGGAAGGGCTCCGAGCTCCCCGGAGAGTGCGGATGGTGAGGGCCGGGCCTGGCTGGACACAGTCCCGGGGGAGTCGGGGTTCCCGGCGCTGGGGACCGGCAAAGGGCCCGGAGCGCTCGTGTGGCCCGAGAGCCCCTGGAGCACTTATCTGGGGTGGGCTGTACAAGCCGCGTATGGCCTAAGGGAGAGGGATTTCTCACAAGGACATGTGGTGATGGACAAGGGAGGCAGCTTTAGATTAAATGTCGGGAAGAAATTTTTCCCTGCGAGGGTGGTGAGGCCGTGGTACAGGTTCCCCAGAGAAGCTGTGGCTGCCCCTGTGTCCCTGGAAGTGCCCAAGGCCAGGTTGGACGGGGCTTGGAACACCCTGGGATAGTGGAAGCTGTCCCTGCCCAGGGCCGGGGGTGGAATGGGGTGAGCTTGAAGGCCCCTTCCACAATTCAGCGATTCTGATGGTCTTGGTCTTGCTGAGGTTAGCCAGCCTGAGGAGCTGATGCAAATTCAGGCTAAAAGATGAGTGCTCATCATTTATACTGTGTAAAGCATGAATGAAAGGTTAAAAAAGTTCTAATGCATGATTTAAAATTTTTTTTTATTTTTAAGAAAAGGGATGGGGAGAGGTGCCTCCTTTTATTTTCTTCTGAATAAATGTTATTCCTTGCTTGCAGCATGGTAGAAACCCTACTCTGCTCTGGCTGCTCCAGGACCCTTGGCAGCAGATCCATGCACGCCTCAAGGCATCTCGACTGCAAGAGGGATTTGTTCTGTGTCCGTACTGACTCTGTTGAAAGGTAAGTGCAGAATGTTTATGGGTCAGCCTGCCAGCTCCACTGCACTCACCAGGCATGGCACTGAGGGTGCTCCTGTTACATCTCTGGCAAGGCTGGAGGGAGCGTCTTCTGCTGCTCTGTCCCACGGTGGTTTTCTGTATTGGTGCTGTTGGCATCCCAGTGCTCAGCTGTAGGGAACATCACCTGTGTAAGGCACATCCTAGAAAAAGAACCAAAACAAACCAACCTGGCCTGCCTTTTGTGTGGGAAGTTGCATTCCAGCCCAGAAAATATCACCAGGTCCAGGGCACTGGAGGGTTCCTTCGCATTTGATTGGAAGAGTTCACAAACCAAGCACCAAAGAGGCCTGGCTGGAGCCTGTTAGGGGTCCGCATGATCAGCAGGGAGTGTGGCCAGAGGGGCTCGGGCAGGACTTGGGGTGGCTCTGCCCTGTGCTGGCCACATCTGCTCTGTCCTTGCTAAGATGGGCAAAGGCAACTCTGACAACTGAGTACGTGCTTGAGACTCTCACTCAGCTGTCTTAAAATCTGTCTGGAAAATGAAAGTGTGCTTGGGTTTAGTTGGTTTATAGCACTTCAAAGGGGTTATTAAAAACTGTATCCTCAATTAAGGCTCCGCACCAGAGTCCTTTTGTGCAGGCATTGTCCTAATAGACAGTGGTTGTTCATCTGGACTGGTTTTAATGTCTCTTTTTTTTTTCTGAAGTTCCCATTTATTTTGCTGTATTGCTGTGGATATTCCCCTTGGTACTCTGGACAGGGTTTGGAGATTTTTTTCTTCATTCCACTGCTAGAGTACTTTTTTTATTGCATGGCAGTAAAATTCTCTCATGCACTAACTTGGCTGCAGAATGGCATTTTCTGGCAAAGGGATGCTGCTTCTGCCTGCCAGCACTGCACTGTTCTTGGTGTCTTGGTGCCATTTTCCACTGTATCCCGTATCCCCAGAATCCACGGCTGTCTCTCAGGGTTCTAAAGGAGTGCTGTGTTTGGATTTTTGGCTTCAGAGTGGGAAGTGCTCTGTAACCTGATGTAACCTGTGGCATCTCAGCTGTAGGCCAGGAACCCTGGAAAAGCAAGCTCGCATTCACGAGGAGCCGCTTACTCTTGAAAGCCCAGCTGTCTTGCAAGAGGTGCCGCACAGGGTGAGTTTTAACCTTACATCATTCTTTGTTGAAATCACCTCTGAGAAGTCTTAATATGCTTCAATGGTTTCTGCAGAACAGCTTATTCCACTCAGAGCAATTCAGTGCATTGTAACATGTACTGGACTGCTTCCTGTAATTGCTGTCGTCGTGCTCTGCAAGACTTTTAGCCACTTTTCCTTCAGTTTTCTTGGTAGTTAGCATTTTCTGTTTA
Source organism: Prinia subflava (assembly GCF_021018805.1). NCBI lineage: Eukaryota > Metazoa > Chordata > Aves > Passeriformes > Cisticolidae > Prinia > Prinia subflava. Next base: position 104,132 of record NW_026961098.1, on the reverse strand, counting down.
TCAAGCACAGCATTAGGTTCCTCTGGCTGTCTCAGAAATTGGATCAGTTGTTTCTAGTTCGTTCTGATTCACTTCTCCAGATCTTCATTTAACTTTTAGCCATGTTTCTTCTGCCTCCTGTGGAAATGGACTTAATGCTTTTGCTGTAACTTTATCTTGAAATAGTAATCATAAATGAATCATGGTAAATCAGGTTGATGTTTTGCTCTACTAAAATCTTGTGACTGCAGGTAGGAAGAGTTGGGAGCGAACAGTCTGAGGAAGTGGACTGTGGAAGCTGAAGGTTGTCCAGCCAAAGCTGAGTGTGTGGCTCTGACACTGACCAAGGCTGGAAAGAGTTACTGTGTGGACAGAGAATGTTAGAGCCGGGTGAGCTTTCACAGGATGAAAGAAGCGAGGAGAGAATCGAATGGAAAGAATTGCTGAGATCAGGTTTGAGCCCTTTCTTTGGGTTTGGGATTTGTTTGTGGTTTTTTTGTTACCTAACACTACCTAGCACTTACTTACTTACTTACTGTGAGATTTGAAGTTTTCTCCAAAAACTCAGAATGAATTTCCCCACTCTGCCCCACTGGTAGCAGCACACAGGAGAACAGAGCCTGTGGTTTGGATCTTGAGGGAGTTCCAGCAGTACAAGCTATGAGTTACCATGTTTCTCCCAAATTTACATCCAGCAAATCTGAGGAATTACCTCTTGCCTGAGCATTCCTGGTCTCTGTGACTCTTTAGTAAGAGACAGCTGGGACTGGCCAAGCTGAGACAGGATCTGTTCCTGTCAAACCATCTATTTCCCATGCGGATGAGAATCTGGGGGGCAAGTGCCCACATCACTCCTCACAAATGCCCACACATACTTCTGGGGCTGCTGTATCTATCTGCTGGATTTGTCAGCGCCAGCATTTGCGAAGGATCACCTTGTGAGCAACTCAAAAGACACATAAATAGAGGCAGCAGCAATTGTCTTGAGTTTACCTTATGGTAAGGCTTATGGATATTTTTAATCACTATAAGAAGGCTTATGGATATTTTTGATCACTTTCTTAGCACTTGCAATTACCCCTGCTACCACACAAAAGAAACCGAGGAACAGGAAAGCTCCGCTCTGTATCTCTGGCAGAAGAAAAGCCAGCAAACCAGTTTGCGTTCACCCCGATTCCTAGTCCTGTGCTGCAAGTACAGAAATATCTTGAGCCTTTGGGAGGGGGACTGGGACTGTGGAACCCAGCTGCATGTGTCTCCTAGGCCACGTTTTTCTTGGAAGCACCTTTCCTAGTTTCACTGCTTTTTGGAAATGAACTGTTCTGAGCAGAACCAGTACCTTCAGACTCAGGGTCTGAAAACAAAACAACCATAAAAACCACTAAAAAGCCCCAAACCCCACTGCCTAAGAGAACAAAGAAAGAGAAAATATACCGGGATTATTTTAATAAACCTGAATTTGTGGGAGGCACTGGGTTTGTTTTCCCTTCGTGCGGCAGCACGAAGTTTGCACGCATTTTGCTGCCGCTTTGGCTCTCAAGAACTGGAAATGCCTGGATTTCTGCGTGGTTTCCCCAGGTTCTCCTATTTAGCAGGAGCTGCACGGTGAGGTCGGTGTTCTGAGGGAGGCCCTGGCACAGCTGCCAAAGGCCGGGAACGTGGAGTGTGCAGGGAGCATCCGGGGGGCTTCTCCCCCCTGAGTTTCTCCCGGGGTGTGCTGCCTGCACTGCTGGATGTTGGACCCGGCTTTGGGCCGTTCTCCTGCGGTCCCAGCACTGAGTGCTGCCCCTGTGGCCAGACCTTGCCGTGTGCCGGCACCAAACCCGGGCAGCCGGGGCTGCTTTTCCAGCCCTTTGGTGCCACGGGCGGCCCCCGATTGCCGGAGCTCCCCGGCCTGGACTCACTCTGTGGGGGGGCCTGTTCCATCTGCCTCAACCGAGGACATCCTGCCCAGGTTTGACACTTGACTCCCGTTGTTTTTCCTCTTGCAGGCAGCTGGCAAAAGAGGAGAGAGCCCCTGCGAGGCAGAGCCCCTGGAATGCCCTGTCCTGGTCTGAGGTTCCCACTTTTATCTCCGACTCCCGGAGAATTGCTGGAGCAGAACCAGAGAGTGTCCATTTTATTTCCTGCCTTTTCCAATAAACGGTGACTTTCAGCTGGAGTGTGTTCCTGGTGTTATCCTCCTCCTCCTCCTCCCTGGATTTGTAAATAAATGTCCTGATTTTGGCCAAGTAGAATTTTGTTGTTCCAGGCATTGTGGCTCTTTTGTTTCATTGAAACTTCCCAACTCTGCTGAGACTTTGAGATGTCAAATACAAGTAAGACTGGAGTTTCTTGGGATTGTTACTCACACAAAATAGGGATCCTTCTTGGACAGGAGTAACTTGACGTGTTTAATGCCGCTTCCCTTTAAAATCAGAGCAGGGGAAGCAGATTTGAAATCATCATTCCATGAACTTGCACCAAATTCCTCCAAAGCTGCAAAAGTTTTCCTTGTTAGAAATTCCTGAGCTTGTTTTCCAGGCAAGCTGGGATTTAGATGTTCTTTGTTCCTTGGATTTGCTGGTTTTCCTCTCTCTCATTTTAGTAAAGAATTTTTTTTTTTTCATATTTTCCATGCTGATTGGAATTTTTGTACTGCTCAGGGCACATTGCCAAGGAAATGTACCAATTTCATGTTGGTAAATCAGGCATTGTTCAGCACCATATGCCCACAAGTCTGTAAATTTCCAGGGAAACTTGCTAAGTGTTGAATTGCCATAATGAATCTCTTTGTAAAGTTGATTATACTTTTTTCTTTATTTTTAATTACTTTGAATTTTTTATGTAGGGTTTTTTTTTTAATAAGTGATGTCTTTTTGTATTTTTAAATTTTTTCTTTTAAGAAATTTTCTATTTTAATTTTTCCTTTGTAATTTTTCCTTTGTAATTTTTCCTTTGTAATTTTCCTATTTTATTTTTTCCTTTTTATTTTTTTCCTTTTTATTTTTTCCTTTTTATTTTTTTCCTTTTTATTTTTTCCTCTTTTTTTCTCTCTTTAACTTTTTCCTTTTTAATTTTTTCCTTTTTATTTTTTTCCTTTTTAATTTTTTCCTTTTTAATTTTTTCCTTTTTATTTTTTTCCTTTTTAATTTTTTCCTTTTTAATTTTTTTCTTTTTATTTTTTCCTTTTTATTTTTTCCTTTTTATTTTTTTCCTTTTTACTTTTTTCCTTTTTATTTTTTTCCTTTTAATTTTTGCTTTTTATTTTCTTTCTTTCTAATTTTTCCTTTTTAACTTTTTAATTTTATTTTTTTCTGTGTTTTACTTGAAATTTTATTTGAAAACTTTTTTTTTTTCTTCATGTTTTCTTTGTGTTGGTGTGTTTTGGTTTGGTTTGGTTTGGTCTGGTTTGGTTTGGTTTGGTTTGGTTTGGTTTGGTTTGGTTTGGTTTGGTTTGGTTTTTTCCTCTCTCTCTACTCTTTTATCTACTTTTTTATAGCCCAAGTATGTAGAAGTTTGGCTGGTGGGAACAGAGGAGGTGACAAATGAAATCCATGTCCACTCCACGTCCGGATAGAATTGAGAGTGCAGCTAGAGAAATCTCTGTATTTTCTGCTAAATTAGAAATCCTGAACAGAGAAAGCTCTAAAGACCAAGGGGCCTTCTTTTTTCTTTTTCCTTTTTCCCCCGAACAATTCTCATTGTAGCCATTTACAGGATCAGGAACATTACCTTGAAGTCGAGGTGTATTTCACAGGTAGCGAGAAAACAAAGTAGACTTGATCTTGTAACTCTCATTGTTTAGTAACAAAGAAATCCAAAACAAAACAAACAACATAAAAAAAAAAAAAAAATCCACCAACCCCACAAAAGAACAGAGAAAGAGAAATTATACCAATATTATTTTAATTTAAAACCACTTTCTCCCTTAGAAAACCAGGCTAATGTAATTCTGCTTAATTGGGGTGCTGTCGTGTTTAGGTTACTGAATTAATAGAGTTTAAAACATACAGCAATAAACACGAATTTTAAAAACTAAGTACAAAAATATGAATATATATAATAAAACAAATATAAATATGAAAAATAATATCGTAAGTAAATGCAATCTATAATATTTCTCATTACTTATATTATATACAGTAGTCTATATATTACATCCATAGATATGACTAGAAAAAAGACATGGTAATTATCAATATTAAAATAATAAATGTAAAGAAATAATGGAATAGAGCTTAAAACAGAGGGGGTTTTTTGGTTTGAATTTGCTTGGTGGCAGGGGTTCTCTTTTAAGCGGCGGCCGGGTGTCTTTCGGGGCGTTTCTTTTAGGGGGTTTCTGTGCACGTTCTCTTCGGGGGTCCCTGTCTGCTGTGGACACAGCGCGGTACTGCAGCTCTGCCCCGGGCCCGTCCCAGTGCTGCCGCCTTGTGGACACAGCGCGGTACTGCAGCTCTGCCCCGTGCCCGTCCCAGTGCTGCCGCCCTGTGGACACAGCGCGGTACTGCAGATGTTCATCCCAGGGGAGTTGCTGGCTTGGCTAGAATTGGTTTCCCAGTAAAACTGGGGGTTGTCTAGAAAACCTGAATTTGTGGGAGGCACTGGGTTTGTTTTCCCTATCCCTGCATCACAGTCAAGAACACTCCTGGAGCTGTGTTAGGCAGTGGAAGGAGGGGAGAGCTGCATTTATTGAATTCCTTTGTTGTTGTTATTGTTGTATTTTTTCATGCTATTTTATTTTATTGTGTTTTAGATTTTCATGTTTTTTTATTTTGACTTTTAAAAAATATTTTAATGTTTCCTCAAATTTTTAATTTTTCGATTTTTAGTTTACTTTTATATTTTATAGTTATGATTTCACTTTTTATTTTATTTTCAATACCTTTTAAATTTTTATTTAGATTTATGTTTTATTTTTATGTTTGCGGTTGTTTTGTATTTTTTAATGTTTCCTTAGTAATTTTTCCTTTGTCATTTTTTCCTTTGTCATTTTTTCCTCTATAATTTTTTCCACTATAATTTTTTCCTTTTTAATTTTTTATTTTTTATTTTTCTCTTTTTAATTTTTCTCCTTTTTAATGTTTTCCTTTCTAATTTTTTCCTTTCTGATTTCTCCTTTCTCGATTTTGTCAGGCACCCCCCTTTAAAACCGGGGTGCCTTCGGCCGTGCCACAACAAAGATGGCGGCCCAACAGGAAATGGTTTCAGCCACAAACAAGATGGCAGCCGGAAGTATGGGCAGCCACCTAATGCCCCGCTCAAGATGGCGGCTCGTCGAGCCGCCTTCGACCTTCCAAAGACGGCGGCCAAAAAAGGCGGGAAAACACAAGGACCACCCATGGGCGTCGACCCAACTGCCTGCGCCCGACCCCGAAAACGGCGCCGCTCAGGAACAATTTTCAGCGTCGCTTCCCGGCGCGAGGGAGCTGTGTGCCCGCTGTGCCGCGCCGCGGTGCGGTTGCGGCAGCCATTTTGGTGAGGCGCCTGAGTAACCAGCTACCCGGGGCCTTCGGGGGTGCCACAAAAAAGATGGCGGCTCTACCGGATGTGTCTTCACCACAACCAAGATGGCGGCTACAACGGGCGGAAGTAACGTTTCTATAGGGTTTATATAGGGTTTGGACCCTATAGCCGCGGCCGAACCAAGGCTCTGCTGCAGGTGTATTCGAGACATCTTTCCTCTTTGTTTGACAGAAGGAAGAGGGGAAAAAAAAAAAAAAAAAAAAAAAAAAGAGGAAGAAAAAACGGGAGCAGTTCCGGGGCGGTCCCGGGGCGGTCCCGGGGCGGTGTGCGCCGTCACTGCCGCCTTCTCGGCGGGCGATTCCAAGGCGCTGTCGGGCTCTCTGCCGGCCGGTCGGCGGGCGGGCGGCCGGGACGCGATGGCGCTGTGCCCGGAGCTGGAGCGCTCGCTGTCGCTGCTGCAGCCGGGCGCCGACCGGGCCCAGCAGCAGCAGGAGCGGCGGGCGGACGCGGCCCCCACGCCCATGGTGTTCATGTGCGCCGGCTGCGGGCGCCCCGTGGGCGACACCCGCACCTGGGGTTCAGTGTCGAGGACAGCGGTCCCATCCTGCTGCGCAGTGAGTACCAGCGCTGCCACCCCCGTGCCGCCGCGGTCGCTGCCGCCGTGCCTCCTGCCCTGCCTCCCGCCGCAGCTGCGGCCGCCAGCGTCGCCGCGGACCCGGGGCGGAAGGGCTCCGAGCTCCCCGGAGAGTGCGGATGGTGAGGGCCGGGCCTGGCTGGACACAGTCCCGGGGGAGTCGGGGTTCCCGGCGCTGGGGACCGGCAAAGGGCCCGGAGCGCTCGTGTGGCCCGAGAGCCCCTGGAGCACTTATCTGGGGTGGGCTGTACAAGCCGCGTATGGCCTAAGGGAGAGGGATTTCTCACAAGGACATGTAGTGATGGACAAGGGAGGCAGCTTTAGATTAAATGTCGGGAAGAAATTTTTCCCTGCGAGGGCGGTGAGGCCGTGGTACAGGTTCCCCAGAGAAGCTGTGGCTGCCCCTGTGTCCCTGGAAGTGCCCAAGGCCAGGTTGGACGGGGCTTGGAACACCCTGGGATAGTGGAAGCTGTCCCTGCCCAGGGCCGGGGGTGGAATGGGGTGAGCTTGAAGGCCCCTTCCACAATTCAGCGATTCTGATGGTCTTGGTCTTGCTGAGGTTAGCCAGCCTGAGGAGCTGATGCAAATTCAGGCTAAAAGATGAGTGCTCATCATTTATACTGTGTAAAGCATGAATGAAAGGTTTAAAAAGTTCTAATGCATGATTTAAAATTTTTTTTTTATTTTTAAGAAAAGGGATGGGGAGAGGTGCCTCCTTTTATTTTCTTCTGAATAAATGTTATTCCTTGCTTGCAGCATGGTAGAAACCCTACTCTGCTCTGGCTGCTCCAGGACCCTTGGCAGCAGATACATGCACGCCTCAAGGCATCTCGACTGCAAGAGGGATTTGTTCTGTGTCCGTACTGACTCTGTTGAAAGGTAAGTGCAGAATGTTTATGGGTCAGCCTGCCAGCTCCACTGCACTCACCAGGCATGGCACTGAGGGTGCTCCTGTTACATCTCTGGCAAGGCTGGAGGGAGCGTCTTCTGCTGCTCTGTCCCACGGTGGTTTTCTGTATTGGTGCTGTTGGCATCCCAGTGCTCAGCTGTAGGGAACATCACCTGTGTAAGGCACATCCTAGAAAAAGAACCAAAACAAACCAACCTGGCCTGCCTTTTGTGTGGGAAGTTGCATTCCAGCCCAGAAAATATCACCAGGTCCAGGGCACTGGAGGGTTCCTTCGCATTTGATTGGAAGAGTTCACAAACCAAGCACCAAAGAGGCCTGGCTGGAGCCTGTTAGGGGTCCGCATGATCAGCAGGGAGTGTGGCCAGAGGGGCTCGGGCAGGACTTGGGGTGGCTCTGCCCTGTGCTGGCCACATCTGCTCTGTCCTTGCTAAGATGGGCAAAGGCAACTCTGACAACTGAGTACGTGCTTGAGACTCTCACTCAGCTGTCTTAAAATCTGTCTAGAAAATGAAAGTGTGCTCAGGTTTAGTTTGTTTGTAGCACTTCAAAGTGGTTATTAAAAACTGTATCCTCAATTAAGGCTCCGCACCAGAGTCCTTTTGTGCAGGCATTGTTCTAATAGACAGTGGTTGTTCATCTGGACTGGTATTAATGTCTCTATTTTTTTCTGAAGTTCCCATTTATTTTGCTGTATTGCTGTGGATATTCACCCTCGTACTCTGGACAGTGGTTTGGGGATTTTTTTCCTTCATTCCACCACTAGAATACTTTTTTTATTGCATGGCAGTAAAATTCTCTAAAGCAGTAACCTGGCTGCAGAATGGCATTTTCTGGCAAAGGGATGCTGCTTCTGCCTGCCAGCACTGCACTGTTCTTGGTGTCTTGGTGCCATTTTTCACTGTATCCCGTATTCCCAGAATCCAGGGCTATCTCTCAGGGTTCTGAAGGAGTGCTGTATTTGGATTTTTGGCTTCAGTGTGGGAAGTGCATGATGTAACCTGTGGCATCTCAGCTGTAGGCCAGGAACCCTGGAAAAGCAAGCTCTCATTCACGAGGAGCCGCTTCCTCTCGAAAGTCCAGCTGTCTTGCAAGAGGTGCCGCACAGGGTGAGATTTAACCTTACATCATTCTTTGTTGAAATCACCTCTGAGAAGTCTTAATATGCTTCAATGGTTTCTGCAGAACAGCTTATTCCACCCAGAGCAATTCAGTGCATTGTAACATGTACTGGACTGCTTCCTGTAATTGCTGTCTTGTGCTCTGCAAGACTTTTAGCCACTTTTCCTTCAGTTTTCTTGGTAGTTAGCATTTTCTGTTTATCAAGCACAGCATTAGGTTCCTATTTCTGTCTCAGAAATTTGATATGATGTTTCTAGTTAGTTCCGATTCACTTCTCTAGATCTTCATTTAACTTTTAGCCATGTTTCTTCTGCCTCCTGTGGAAATGGACTTAATGCTTTTGCTGTAACTTTATCTTGAAATATTAATCACAAATTAATCATGGTAAATCAAGTTGATGTTTTGCTCTACTAAAATCTTGTGACTGCAGGTCGGAAGAGTTGGGAGCGAACAGCCTGAGGAAGTGGACTGTGGAAGCTGAAGGTTGTCCAGCCAAAGCTGAGTGTGTGGCTCTGACACTGACCAAGGCTGGAAAGAGTTACTGTGTGGACAGAGAATGTTAGAACCAGGTGAGCTTTCACAGGATGAAAGGAGCGAGGAGAGAATCGAATGGAAAGAATTGCTGAGATCAGGTTTGAGCCCTTTCTTTGGGTTTGGGATTTGTTTTGGTTTTTTTGTTACCCAACACTGCTTAGCATTACTACTGTGAGATTTAAAGTTTTCTCCAAAAACTCAGAATGAATTTCCCCACTCTGCCCCACTGGTAGGCACCGCATCTCTTAGAAAAGCTCCTACCCACCATCTTCACTGCCCCAGTTTGAAGTAGTGCTCCAGTTTAGCCCGTAGTAATGGGTCTTACATCCCTTTCTGTTCAGGTAACTACACCATTTTGTTATTGACATATCTGCCAGAGGAGCCTACATTACTCCAGTGTAATTTGTGAGGCAGTTTCTGCTCTAACAAGTTTTTGAATGCTGCTCAACTGCAAGAGAGCTCCTTCTGGATGTTTGAAGGTGACAGAAGAGATGGTCGCATCCCAGGAGCTTGATTTTGGAATGTTTAATGGAATTGGCCCAGTAGCTTTTACTTGTGGGCTTTGCAAGTCTGCCCACAGCAGGTCCAGCCTGTGCTTCAACTTAGAGCCCTCAGTGGGCAGGGAAATGGACCTTGGAGAGATTGTTACAGCTCTACTTAACGCTTTCTGAATTGGGATGATTTTCTGGAAGTAGGCTGTCCATTCTGACCCATTTTCTTCTCTCTCCTTGCAGACTGTAGCTGCTAAAAGGCTGAGGTGAGACCAGGATCTGCAAAATCTCTGACTCTCCATGTCTTCCCAAGGCTGAAGCCGTGTTTGCTGTCAATGACAACCCAGTGGAAGATGCTAAAGACTGAAAACTTTGGGGTTTTTCCCCTGAATCCCACGACACTCTCTGCAGCTGTGCCCTGCATATCTCTTAAAAGAGTTTCCGGCTTTAGAAGGGTTTTACCCTGTGCAATATTGATCTATAAGTCAATGAAAAAGAATCTTACTGTATCAATGTGATGTTACTTGGTTTGAGTTGTTTAATTAAAGCATATCATTGATAAGGGGTTTGAGAATCCCTTGGACGGCCCTTGGGGCTGGCAGCTCTGATTTATTTTCTCTTCATTCCTTTAATGTCGTTCAATTATTTCTTAAGCAATTACTGCAATTTGGATATCCAGTAAGGACAGCAGCATTCCCACTCTGCTGGATTGGGAAATCCAAGCCCAATTCCTTGGAGAGATTGAGGGGATGGGGAGCTGAGCCTCAGGCTGGGTTTTGACAGTGGGAATTCGGTGAGGAAGAAAGAAGAGAGATTTCCCCAAAAAGGGGTTTAGGCCAGTTCTGCTGGCTTTGGGTGCCTCTACCTCCCAAAAATCCTCCTGGTTCAACAGGACTTGAAGAAGCAGCAGGATGTGCTAGGGGCCTGTGCTGAGACCCCCAAACCCTGGTCAGGGAGGCTGGGAAGTGTCAGCTCCAGAGGAACACCAGAGAGGGGCTACGCTGGGACGCCTCAAATTGCAGCCAGAGATGCTGGGCACTGCTGCACCTTTGGGACACTGCAGCGAGGCTCCACTGCCTGATGCAGAGAGCTGTCCCATTATTGTTTGTCGTGCTTAGAAGCGGGCAGGTCATTCCAGCTGCACGGGTTGAAAAGCCCAGGGGAGCAGGTGGAGTCGCAGACGATCACACAGAAGCCAAGCTGGGAGAGGAAATGAGCTGTGCCACAGATTTCTTTTTCCCCAATGCCCCAGCACAGCCCCGGCTGCGGGCGGATCAAGAGCGGCTCGGCCCCAGTGCCCGGCCCGGAGCGGCTCCTGCCGCCCGCCGCCATCCCGGTCCCAGTCCCGGCCCCAACGCCGCCCCGGTGCTCCGGCCCCCAGACGCACAGCCCGCCCGCCGGGGGAGAGGCGGCTGCTCTCGGGACCCCCAGCCGACACCGAGAGGAGCCGAACGAGAAACCCCCAGTCCCACTCCCGGCTCTGCCTCAGTGCCCCGAGCTCCGCCCAGCCCGGGAGCAGCCCGGGCTGGGCTCCAGTGTGAGGGGGGGCCGGCCCGGGGGAGAGGGGCGGGGCCGGCTCGGGGGAGAGGGGCGGGGCCGGCTCGGGGGAGAGGGGCGGGGCCGGCCCGGAGGAGAGGGGCGGGGCCGGCCCGGAGGAGAGGGGCGGGGCCCGCTCGGAGGAGAGGGGCGGGGCCGGCCCGGAGGAGAGGGGCGGGGCCGCGGGCGATGGTCCCACCTACAACTCGGGCAGGGCGGGGAGGGCTCGGGGTGGGGCCGGGGCTCTGTGAGGCACTGCTGCAGATGTGGAAGTGTCTGAGCTGGAGATATGCAGAGAACATCTGAATTCCATACTTGCCCCTTGTGCAATGAAGAACTAAGTTGCACGCGAGGGGAGCAGTATTTATAAACTGTCTCCATATTTCCCTGTCATTCTGGCTGTTTGGATTTAGCCTGGGCTTATCAGCTAGATCATAAACAAGCCAACCCAGCTCCTGAACTCTCAATGAAATGCTTCTACAGACAGACAAGCTAGTAATGATTCCAAAGGAAAAATTGTAAATGAAGGCTAATGATTGCTGGGGAATTTCCTTAGGAACTTCCTTAGGAATGATGAACTTCACACACAGAATTTTGGAGGTGGAATCCAAATTTCAGCCTTGGGCACTTGCAGGAGAAGAGGGATCCTTATCCATAGCAAGGAAAGTCTGGTGCCCCAGTGTGTCAAGTGCTGACAGTGAACTGTCTAGGGAATGAGCAGCAAGTCCCCCCTGCCCTCACACTCAGAGCGGCAGCAGCCACAGGTGTCAGCTATGAGAATGATGAGGACAGGGAACAAAGACAGCTGGGTGCTGTAACGATGATGAGGGGGCGGGTCCTCCCGAGGCTGCTTTAAGAGGGGGTGCCTCAGCTCAGTTCCGCATGGAGCTGCTGGAAGAGAGAGGCTTATGGTGGCCTCCCAGGCATGTCTCATGGAGTGATGGTGAGAGCCTCTCATTGGGTCTGGGGGAGCAACTGGATGCACTTGGGTGTGGGGCTTTGCTTGAAGGAGGTGCTGGGGGGCAAACCTTTGTGCTAGACGGGGCAGCAGCCGGTGAGCCAGTGTGGGTTTGTACAGGGGACTTTCACCTTTTGCTTTTCAATTTTATCTTGCTAATCCCTCCCTGCTGCCCCTGAAAAAAATGGGGGTTATGAGGACAAAGGAAGTTTAAATTGAGGGAAGAAACTCCTGTTTTGTTATTGTCTGTGTTTAAATTGGTGAAAACCCCCCTTTGCCTAGGATTTTAATGAATAGTAGTATTTAAATGTGGTTTTTATTAAATATTATGGTTTTTGGTGGTATATAGTGTTTTGCTTTATTTTTTGGTTGTATTTATTAGATGTAATTTAGTTTTTGAGTGAAGATAACTTAATGGATGAGTTTGTTTGTATTTGAGATAGAATTAATTCGAGTAGCTTTTTAAATAGACTTCTGATAAATGTTATTGAGGTTTTGTTTTTATTTATTGTATGTAGGGATTCAGATTGGGTAGGGCTGGCTTGGGTGATGGAGATTTGGGTGTTTTGTTGGATGCAGCTTTTAATATTTAAAAGTTTTTTCTGTTTAGTTTTTTTAAGGTGGTTTTTACTATTTCACTGTGTAGATTTATTTTGTTTGTTGATGGTGTATGATAAGGGATACGGTCTATTTATTTAATGTTGTATTTCTTACTTCAGGTGTTGATCATGGTTTTTTTTTTAGACTGGGTTTTGTTGTTTGTTTTTTTTTATGGGGTATGATATGTTAAAGGATATGCTTTCTAAGGCTTACCATGGTGTAATGGGATGTAATATGAGGTACAGGGTCTGCTTTCAGTCATTTAGTGGTGTTTATTGTTATTGCGGTGAGTATGTAGTGTTTTGGTTGGTTTGAGGTAGTGTGATGTAGTTAATTTGTTAGGATTTTCTAATACATGTGGTTGGATTATTGTTTCTTTTATTGCAAGGGTTTATTCATTTGGTTTATTTGGTTGCAGTATATGTTTGATAGGTTCAGATAATTTGGGAGATACTGTTCATGGTTAAATTGATCTTTTGGTTTTGTGTGTATATATAGGTGATTTTTTTGTTTGGATGGTTTGAGGCATTATGGGTTTATTGAATTAGGAATAATATTTTTGGTGTTGTTAAGTTTATTTGTGATATTTTTATATTTGCGGCATGATTTGTTTGTTGTTTTGGTGGGTCTTATTTGTTTTATTTTTGCAAACATGGCAGTGATATGGTGGATTTTTTAGGTAGTTTTTTGGGGTAGTGACATTCCTGTTTTGTTGCGGTGTGGATTTTCTACTCTAAGTTTTCAAGCTAGCTTTCTATTTCATTTGTGTGTTATGATTTAAATTATACATACTGTTAGGTGTCAATCCTCTGTGCCCCTGCCTCTATTTCTAGAGCTTTCCCTGCCAGTCTTTCTTAAATCGATATATCATTTGCTGTTTCATATCATCACACTGCTTCTGCTATTCCCATTGGATTTTGTTCTGTACTCCCTGCCCTAAACCCCTCCCTGAGTGCATTTTCATTGGTTGCTTGCTTTGTATTGCCCTGTCTATAAAACGCACGGGAGGACACGTGCCCCCGGTCTTTGGGGTCCAGCTTTTAGTTGTTATGCTTCAGTTATACCTGTAATAAATCTCCTTAGTTTACCCCAAGACCCGTCTCGTCTTCACTTTGTCTCTGCGCGCATAGACTGGCTGAACCAGAGTCCCGGTGGGGAAGTGAGAGCTCCCCGGGGGAAGGTGTCGCACCCCTGAATGTCGCTGCGTGCCCTGGGGTTTAGGAAAACACGCACAGCGACACTGTTTACTAGTTTAGATTTTTTCATGTTGTTAATTAGTTTGGGTTTTTTAGTTATTTTATAGAGTAGTGGTTATTATTTATGAGTTAGTGTAGGTTTTTTTAGTTGTGTTTAGGGTCAGTTGTAGGTCAGTTTTGAGTTCAGCAAGTTGGATTGATTTATATCTTCTGCTAGTTTTTGTGATTTGCTGTGTGGAATTCTCTATGGTTGTTTCCAGTTTTTGTTCTATTTTTATGATGTGATAAGAATTGTTAGTGAAAAGACTCTAGTGTTCTTTGTTTGTATGGTGGAGTTTTTTAGTTTGTGTTCATTTTTTGGTTTTTTTTTGTTAATGGTAATAAAGATTTTTTGGGGGGTTAATTTGTGATTACTTGAAAGATTTTAGGGACATTTAGGCTTTTTTATGTGGGTGTGCTGTATGAAGAGAGTAATTTATTTGTTTTATGTGATGTTGGTGGTGTGGTGGGTAGAGGGCCTTTTTGTAGTAGTTATTTTAAATGTTTGAGGGGTTTTGGCACTTTAGTTACAGTGGGACTTTTAAATTTTATTTTTAGTTAGTTTTTTTAGGTTTTATTACAGTTAACAGTTGTGATTTTTTTTGCTGTGTTAGTAATAGAAGTGGATTTTGATTTTGTATGTAGTGATGGGATTATTGTATATGGCATACTAGTGTTGACTGGGATTTAAATTTCTGTGGTTCTGATGTGTTAGGTTAATATGTTTATGTATTTCAAAACACATGGGATTTTGCTTTTTGTTTGGTTAGAGACAGGCCTTTTTAAGTTTGGGGAGGTTCTGGATGTATATTTGAGTTTTTTTAAAGGAATTGGACGAGGTATTATTTTCATTATATTTAGTAGTTTGATTATGGGTCATCAGAGTTGGCTTTTTTTGGTGCAATTTTTTTTGAGTTTTCTTTTTCAAAGTTCATGTATTTGTGTGGTTAGGGCAGTGGTGTTTCTGGTGTAACTCTAAGCATCCATTGTTGTTTGTGTGTTCCAGCTGCTCTGCTCGTATTACATTGAGACCCCCTTACAGAGCGGCAAACAGCTCTGCTGAGACCGTGCCCTGATGTTTGGTTTTCTTTGTGAGAGCTGACTGAGACACAGCAGCCCGGGGACAGCAGGGAATTCCCCAAGGGCAGGACGGCCTTCCTTTGCACCCGACGCAGATTCTCGTTCCCGGAAGTCCCAGAGATAAGTGGAGGGCTATGAGCCACAGAGGGGATGAAAGCAGGGTGCCGGGTGGGAACTCGCGGAGAGGGGTCTGGAGTCAGCTCTGCAGACCGGGATGGCCCAGATGTGACCCTTTAGGCCACATCGAGGGAAAGTCTCCGTTTTGATCACAGTGCTGAGGTGTGCAGGGCAGAGCAGTCCCAGGCCATGTGGAGTCACTTGTCTGTTGTGCACTCTGTGTCTTTTGGGCGTCTCACATGCAATATCTTCTGCCTTAGCCCTTCGAGGAGCCTCTCGGAAACACCAGGCATCGTTCTTAATACCTCCCTATTCCTCAGCTCGGTGGCTTTGACTTGGGACCTCGCACGCACATCAGAATCACATCTCTCTTCAGAAGCATCCGGTCCCAGGTCTTTTCAGGTCTTGTTCTGAGCTGTACTGACAGCTGTGCACCGCAATGATCCATTGTGGCGGAGTAGGCATTGTAAGAATGCCGAGCTAGGTCGAGGTATCTGACCGTAGGTTTCTCGGGCATCCATCTTTGCGGTTCTCGGACGAAGCAGTTCTGCTGGCGTCTTCTTGCTGCCGGGTTCTTTGAGCGTCATCGGCTCTACATCGGTCTTACCTCGGTCATCTCCTTCCGCATTCTCTCGGCCCTCAGGGTCCTTCTTCTTGCCAAGCCTTTTCTCTCGCTGTTGCGTCCTTCTCGTTTGTGGTGTCCTGTGTCGCGGGTGTTGGTGTGCGTTTGGCCCTGCGCTGCTCTGCCCTGCTGCGTAGCCTGGGTGTAGGGGTAATAGGGCATGTCCCGGGGACTTGAAGTTTGCAGTGTAGGGTGTAGTGGGAGCGTAGAGGGTATTTTTAGGTGGGCACAAGATGCCTGGAGGTTTTAAGTTATCCTGCAGTGCTCTGACTTTTGTACTGACTTTCAGATGCAGATGGATTAAATCTGTGGCAGAGGGCCCCATCCTGGGTGAGGGTGTTCTCCTCCTCCACTGCCTGAAGAAGAAGGTTGGTTGGTGTTGGTCTTGGCAGGGGAGGTGTGAATGGTGGCTACATTGCAGCATTGTTCTTTGTGTTTATTTTTAGGTACTAAAGCTGGGTATTGGCAGTAAAGGTCAATGAAGCAAGGTGAGCAGTGACTGGTGGATAGAAGCAGTTTTTATTGCTCAGGTCTTAATTTCTGGTGCAGCTCTAAGCATCCACTGTTGTTTTTTTATTTTAGTTGGTTCACTTGCTGGATGTCCCAGCCCTGGATGCCAGAGGCCAGATGGGTGTAAGCTTAAGGTACACTTGTGGCATACCTTAGTTGGACTGGGGAGGTTGCTGTTTCACACTGTTTCAGCATGCATTTTTGCTTGATTTCTTTGCAGGTGCTGCTGCTGCCCTAGGCATGCCAAGGAACGGAGGAGAGCAGGTGAGGGGGCATTTAGGCAGGGTCGCTCCTGGGCAAGGGGTTAAGCATGTACCTTTTCATTTTGCAGGTATCCTCCGGGCAGCCTCTGGAGTCGAATGTAGATCTAAGATGAGCCAGGACAGCAGTGTGGAGGAGACCTGGGGATTATTCTTCTGGAGGGGATCGTCACATTTTCATTTTCATGGTCCTAGGTGCCCTGTGGAGGTGCAGAGCTGATTTTGGATACGGCAGCACCGAAGCGGACACAGAGAATGTCTCGATGTTGACGGTCCTGATGCGTTCTTTTCAATCAAGAATGGATTTTGTCTACTCATCTCCTGAAAGATAAGTGTTGGGGCTGGTGGTCAGGAGCAGAGGAAAAACTTTTTCTGTTCTAGGAGGCAATTTAAAGTTAGCTGAGACGAGAGGGCTGTAGAGGGATGGACCATTTGGAAGTAAAGGGAGAGCATTTCTCCTCAGCCTCGTTGGAGCCTTCCCTGGCCAGGACAGTTCTGACCCCTCTCCGTGTTCTAGCGAGCTTTGTGGTGTCAGCTATCTTCAGGAGTGCACAGGGTTAGGGTGCACCAGGGGATGCCTGGCCCACCCTGGGATCCGTGTCCTAGGAGGAACCCAAGTTGCAGGTTGTACGGTTCAGCAGGGGCACTTGACAGTGACACACAGAGGCTGAGGGAGGGCTTGAGAGGGAAAGGACTCAAGGGCTAGAGAGCACAGAGTGAAAATAAGGGCTACAAGTTAGAATACAGATATATCAGCCCTCACAGCAGCCCCTCCCAACCCTTGTTGTTCTGAGAGTAGGTGCTGGCAGCAACCCTAATGCAGGACAATGCCAGAACTCGTGAGAAGTGCAGGCAGTAACCCTAAGGCTAGGGTGAGGCAGGAAGTGATAGTGGGGAGCAGCATCCGACAGGGTTGAGTATAACCGGGGGTTTCCCGCCCCAGCCCACCCTGCGATCGTCTGTCTCTCCGCAGCCGGGGATTGCTGCCTGTCCCCGCTCGAGGCGACGGTCGGCTGGGCTTCGTGGCCATTGCCACCGCAAAGAGCTCTTCAGCTCTGTCAGCCTCTGCCCTGACTCAGGGCCATGCTTCGGATAGGAAGGGCAAACTGTGGATGATGTGTCTCGCTTGCGGGACAACTCTTGGGACCCTAACGGTAAAGGCGCGTCCTCGGCTGCAAGCGTAGGGTTCTCGAGAAGTAGGGTTCAGCAGGGGCACTTGATAGTGACACACAGAGCCTGAGGGAGGACTTGAGAGGGAAAGGACTCAAGGGCTAGAGAGCACAGAGTGAAAATAAGGGCTATAGCCAGGGATACAAGTTAGAATACAGATATACCTGCCCTCACAGCATCCCTCCCAACACCCCTGTTTTTCTGAGAGTAGGTGCCGGCAGCAACCCTAATGCAGGACAGTGCCAGAACTCCTGAGAGGTGCAGGCAGTAAGCTGAAGGCTAGGCGAGGCAGAAAGCAGCAGTGGGGTTGTGGATTCCCCTGGGTTTTTTATTAACAGGATATGCCCACCATGGGATCTGTGTCCTGCTCTGGTGAGTGGTCACTGCCCCAAAAACGCGATGAGGACTTTGGCTCTGCAAGTTTGAGCCTCTGAGCGTTGCTAAATCTATTATTCAATGACCCAGGCATTCATAGAAGACAGTGAGTAGCAAAGGGGCAGGTGTTGGTAATTGTGCTGCCAAGGCCTTGTGTTCACATTTGGTTTCCTTTATTGTAGCCGCCTGAGAGACGACAGCCCGGTACCAGTGGGAAATTCCTCAAGGGCGAGGCGGCCTCGTTTTGCACCCGATGCCGATTGGCGTTCCCAGACATCAAAGAGATAAGTGGAGGGCTGTGAGCCACAGAGGGGGCTGAAAGCGGGGTGGCCAGTCAGGAGTCAGCAGGAGGGTTTTTTGAGTCAGATTTGCAGTCTGGGATGGCCAAGATGTGGCCCCTTAGGGACCTAAAGGGAAAGTCTCACTTGATCGAAGTGCTGAACTGTGCAGGGCAGAGCAGTCCCAGGCCATGTGGAGTCACTTGTCTGTTGTGCACTCTGTGTCTTTTGGGCGTCTCACATGCAATGTCTTCTGCCTTAGCTCTTCAAGGAGCCTCTTGGAAACACCAGGCATCGTTCTTAATACCTCCCTATTCCTCAGCTCGGCACCTTTGACACTCGGGACCTCGCACGCACATCAGAATCGCATCTCTCTTCAGAAGCATCCGGTCCCAGGTCTTTTCAGGTCTTGTTCTGAGCTGTACTGGCAGCTGTGCACAGCAGTGATCCCTTATGGCGGATTAGGCCTCGTAAGAAGGCCGAGCTAGGTCGAGGTATCTGACCGTAGGTTTCTCGGGCATCCATCTTTGCGGTTCTCGGACGAAGCAGTTCTGCTGGCGTCTTCTTGCTGCTGGGTTCTTCGAGCCTCATCGGCTCACCATCGGTCTTACCTCGATCGCCTGCTTTCACATTTTCTTGATCCTTAGTCATTCTGGATCATTCATCTTGCCGAGCCTTTTCTCTCGCTGTTGCGTCCTTCTCGTTTGTGGTGTCCTGTGTCACGGGTGTTGGTGTGTGTTTGGCCCTGCGCTGCTCTGCCCTGCTGCGTAGCCTGGGTGTAGGAGTAATAGGACATGTCTTGGGGACTTGAATTTTGCAGTGTAGGGTGTAGTTGGAGCGTAGAGGGTATTTCTAGATGAGCACAAGATGCCTGGAGCTTTTAAGTTATCCTGCAGCGCTCTGACTTTTGTGCTAACTCTCTTTAAGCTGCGGATGGATTAGATCCATGGCAGAGGGCCCCATTCCAGGTGAGGGGCTCTGCCCCATGCAGGTCAGTCACCGTTTGTCTTCAGAGGGGCAGCGTAAATGGTGGCTGTGTTACAGCGCTGTTCTTTGCATTTGTTTTTAGGAAGCATGGCTGGATAGCGGCAGCCAAGGTGAAGCAAACAAGGTGAGCGTTGATTGGTGGACAGAATCAGTTGCTGTTGCTCAAGTCTCTCTTGATGGTGTAACTGTAAGTGTCCATTATGGTGTGTTTTAGGGGGTCCACTCGCATCACGCCGAACTCCGCTCAGCGACCGGACGACGGAGCTGCTTCGCCTCTCTCGTGAGCCGTCGGGGAGCACGACAGGACTCCGTGATGAAGCCTCCATCTTCTCCGTTTGAAGGTGCCGTCCGGACTGCGGTAAGGGCCGAGGCGTTGCGGTGGGTCGGGGAGGTAGGGAGGAGGAGCGAGGGTCCACTCAAGTTTCAGCCGTGCCGCATCACCTCGTCTCCTCTTAAGCCAGGTATACCCTGTGACCTTGGCGTGGGGCTCAAGGATCCGGGCCTTTTCGGGAGATGGTGAGTAGCAGAATTGTCAGGTGTTGGCAGTAGTGCTGCCAAGGCCACGTGTTCACGTTTGGTTTCCTTTATTCTAGCCGCCTGAGAGACGACAGCCCGGTACCAGCGGGAAATTCCTCAAGGGCGAGGCGGCCTTGTTTTGCACCCGATGCCGATTGGCGTTCCCAGACATCAAAGAGATAAGTGGAGGGCTGTGAGCCACAGAGGAGTTGAAAGCGGGGTGGCCGGTTGGGTTTTTTGAGTCAGATTTGCAGTCTGGGATGGCCAAGATGTGGCCCCTTGGCCTACTAAAAGGTAAAGTCTCACTTTTGATAGCAGTGCTGAACTGTGCAGGGCAGAGCAGTCCCAGGCCATGTGGAGTCACTTGTCTGTTGTGCACTCTGTGTCTTTTGTGTGTCTTGCCTTTCGTGTCGTTGTCCCTACAAGGGGCCTTTTGGAAACCCTGGCTTGTGTCTTAGCATTTGTAATCTCTGCGTTCCTCAGCTCGGTGGCTTTGACTCGGGACCTCGCACGCACATCAGAATCACATCTCTCTTCAGAAGCATCCGGTCCCAGGTCTTTTCAGGTCTTGTTCTGAGCTGTACTGACAGCTGTGCACCGCAATGATCCATTGTGGCGGAGTAGGCATTGTAAGAATGCCGAGATAGGTCGAGGTATCTGACCGTAGGGTTCTCGGGCATCCATCTTTGCGGTTCTCGGACGAAGCAGTTCTGCTGGCATCTTCTTGCTGCCGGGTTCTTTGAGCCTCATCGGCTCTACATCGGTCTTATCTCGGTCATCTCCTTCCGCATTCTCTCGGCCCTCAGGGTCCTTCTTCTTGCCGAGCCTTTTCTCTCGCTGTTGCGTCCTTCTCGTTTGTGGTGTCCTGCATCACGGGTGTTGGTGTGCGTTTGGCCCTGCGCTGCTCTGCCCTGCTGCATAACCTGGGTGTAGGGGTAATAGGACATGTCCCGGGGACTTGAAGTTTGCAGTGTAGGGTGTAGTGGGAGCGTAGAGGGTATTTTTAGGTGGGCACAAGATGCCTGGAGCTTTTAAGTTATCCTGCAGCGCTCTGACTTTTGTCCTAAATTTTTTTCAGATGCGGATGGATTTTTCCCTGGCAGAGCACCCCAAGGAGGAAACGGTTGTGGGTGAGAGACTTGCACACTGAAGGTACCTTGGAAAATGTGTAGCTTTGTCCTGGATTTTGGGGTTTTTTAAAATTTTCTACAAGGTTTTAAATATGAGCTTGTTAGAATTTAATGGTAAGGACTGAAAACGGGTTGGCTGCCAAGTTATACATAACAAAGTCAACTTTTTTGAATATCTGTGAGGCTTCTATTTTGTTTTTGAGACTTTCCTTTTTTGCTGACTTTTGCTCTCACTCTCACGTCTTTCCCTTTCGCTCTCACTCTCACTTCTTTCCCTTTCGCTCTCACTCTCACTTCTTTCCCTTTCGCTCTCACTCTCACTTCTTTCCCTTTCGCTCTCACTCTCACTTCTTTCCCTTTCGCTCTCTTTCTCTCTCTCTCTAACTTTCTGTTTCTCTCTCTCTCTCTCTCTCTCTCTCTCTAACTTCATTTCTGTTTCTGTCTTTTTCTAGTTCTCTCTCTAACTTTATTTCTCTTTCTCTCTATTTCTAGTTCTCTCTCTAACTTTATTTCTCTTTCTCTCTATTTCTAGTTCTCTCTCTAACTTTAACTTTATTTCTCTCTATTTCTAGTTCTCTCTCTAACTTTAACTTTATTTCTCTCTATTTCTAGTTCTCTCTCTAACTTTATTTCTCTCTCACTCTCCCTCTTTTTCTCTTTCGCTCTCACTCTCCCTCTTTTTCTCTTTCGCTCTCACTCTCCCTCTTTTTCTCTTTCGCTCTCACTCTCCCTCTTTTTCTCTTTCGCTCTCACTCTCCCTCTTTTTCTCTTTCGCTCTCACTCTCCCTCTTTTTCTCTTTCGCTCTCACTCTCACTTCTTTCCCTTTCGCTCTCACTCTCACTTCTTTCCCTTTCGCTCTCACTCTCACTTCTTTCCCTTTCGCTCTCACTCTCACTTCTTTCCCTTTCGCTCTCACTCTCACTTCTTTCCCTTTCGCTCTCACTCTCACTTCTTTCCCTTTCGCTCTCTTTCTCTCACTTCTTTCCCTTTCGCTCTCTTTCTCTCACTTCTTTCCCTTTCGCTCTCTTTCTCTCACTTCTTTCCCTTTCGCTCTCTTTCTCTCTCTCTCTAACTTCATTTCTGTTTCTGTCTATTTCTAGTTCTCTCTCTAACTTTATTTCTCTCTCTCACTTTATTTCTAGTTCTCTCTCTAACTTTATTTCTCTCTCTCACTTTATTTCTAGTTCTCTCTCTAACTTTATTTCTCTCTCTCACTTTATTTCTAGTTCTCTCTCTAACTTTATTTCTCTCTCTAACTTTATTTCTCTCTCTCACTTTATTTCTAGTTCTCTCTCTAACTTTAACTTTATTTCTCTCTCACTCTCCCTCTTTTTCTCTTTCGCTCTCACTCTCACTTCTTTCCCTTTCGCTCTCACTCTCACTTCTTTCCCTTTCGCTCTCACTCTCACTTCTTTCCCTTTCACTCTCTTTCTCTCTCTTCTTTCCCTTTCGCTCTCTTTCTCTCTCTCTCTCTAACTTTCTGTTTCTCTCTCTCTCTCTCTCTCTCTCTAACTTCATTTCCGTTTCTCTCTCTCTCACTTTATTTCTCGTTCTCTCTCTAACTTTATTTCTCGTTCTCTCTATTTCTCGTTCTCTCTCTAACTTTATTTCTCGTTCCCTCTATTTCTCGTTCTCTCTCTAACTTTATTTCTCTCTATTTCTCGTTCTCTCTCTAACTTTAACTTTATTTCTCTCTATTTCTAGTTCTCTCTCTAACTTTAACTTTATTTCTCTCTATTTCTAGTTCTCTCTCTAACTTTAACTTTATTTCTCTCTATTTCTAGTTCTCTCTCTAACTTTAACTTTATTTCTCTCTATTTCTAGTTCTCTCTCTAACTTTATTTCTCGTTCTCTCTATTTCTAGTTCTCTCTCTAACTTTATTTCTCGTTCTCTCTATTTCTAGTTCTCTCTCTAACTTTATTTCTCCTTCTCCAGCGCCCAGCCTGGACTTGCTCTGTGGGGGGGCCTGTTCCATCTGCCTGAACCAAGGACATCCTGCCCAGGTTTGACACTTGACTCCCGTTGTTTTTCCTCTTGCAGGCAGCTGGCAAAAGAGGAGAGAGCCCCTGCGAGGCAGAGCCCCTGGAATGCCCTGTCCCGGTCTGAGGTTCCCACTTTTCTCTCCAACTCCCGGAGAATTGCTGGAGCAGAACCAGAGAGAGTCCATTTTATTTCCTGCCTTTTCCAATAAACGGTGACTTTCAGCTGGAGTGTGTTCCTGGTGTCATCCTCCTCCTCCTCCTCCCTGGATTTGTAAATAAATGTCCTGATTTTGGCCAAGGAGAATTTTGTTGTTCCAGGCATTGTGGCTCTTTTGTTTCATTGAAACTTCCCAACTCTGCTGAGACTTTGAGATGTCAAATACAAGTAAGACTGGAGTTTCTTGGGATTGTTACTCACACAAAATAGGGATCCTTCTTGGACAGGAGTAACTTGACGTGTTTAATGCCGCTTCCCTTTAAAATCAGAGCAGGGGAAGCAGATTTGAAATCATCATTCCATGAACTTGCACCAAATTCCTCCAAAGCTGCAAAAGTTTTCCTTGTTAGAAATTCCTGAGCTTGTTTTCCAGGCAAGCTGGGATTTAGATGTTCTTTGTTCCTTGGATTTGCTGGTTTTCCTCTCTCTCATTTTAGTAAAGGATTTTTTTTTTTCATATTTTCCATGCTGATTGGAATTTTTGTACTGCTCAGGGCACATTGCCAAGGAAATGTACCAATTTCATGTTGGTAAATCAGGCATTGTTCAGCACCATATGCCCACAAGTCTGTAAATTCCCAGGGAAACTTGCTAAGTGTTGAATTGCCATAATGAATCTCTTTGTAAAGTTGATTATACTTTTTTATTTTTAATTACTTTGAATTTTTTATGTAGGGTTTTTTTTTAATAAGTGAGGTCTTTTTGTATTTTTAAATTTTTTCTTTCAAAAATTTTCCTTTGTAATTTTTCCTTTGTAATTTTTCCTTTGTAATTTTTCCTTTGTAATTTTTCTCCTTTTTATTTTTTCCTTTTTATTTTTTCCTTTTTATTTTTTCCTTTTTATTTTTTCCTTTTTATTTTTTCCTTTTTATTTTTTCCTTTTTATTTTTTCCTTTTTATTTTTTCCTTTTTATTTTTTCCTTTTTATTTTTTCCTTTTTATTTTTTCCTTTTTATTTTTTCCTTTTTATTTTTTCCTTTTTATTTTTTCCTTTTTATTTTTTCCTTTTTATTTTTTCCTTTTTATTTTTTCCTTTTTATTTTTTTCCTTTTTAATTTTTCCTCTTTTTTTCTCTCTTTAACTTTTTCCTTTTTAATTTTTTCCTTTTTATTTTTTTCCTTTTTAATTTTTTCTTTTTTAATTTTTTCCTTTTTATTTTTGCTTTTTATTTCTAATTTTTCCTTTTTAACTTTTTAATTTTATTTGTTTCTGTGTTTTACTTGAAATTTTATTTGAAAACTTTTTTTTTTTTCTTCATGTTTTCTTTGTGTTGGTGTGTTTTGTTTTGCTTTGGTTTGGTTTGGTTTGGTTTTTTGCTCTCTCTCTACTCTTTTATCTACTTTTTTATAGCCCAAGTATGTAGAAGTTTGGCTGGTGGGAACAGAGGAGGTGACAAATGAAATCCATGTCCACTCCACGTCCGGATAGAATTGAGAGTGCAGCTAGAGAAATCTCTGTATTTTCTGCTAAATTAGAAATCCTGAACAGAGAAAGCTCTAAAGACCAAGGGGCCTTCTTTTTTCTTTTTCCTTTTTCCCCCGAACAATTCTCATTGTAGCCATTTACAGGATCAGGAACATTACCTTGAAGTCGAGGTGTATTTCACAGGTAGCGAGAAAACAAAGTAGACTTGATCTTGTAACTCTCATTGTTTAGTAACAAAGAAATCCAAAACAAAACAAACAACATAAAAAAAAAAAAAAAAATCCACCAACCCCACAAAAGAACAGAGAAAGAGAAATTATACCAATATTATTTTAATTTAAAACCACTTTCTCCCTTAGAAAACCAGGCTAATGTAATTCTGCTTAATTGGGGTGCTGTCGTGTTTAGGTTACTGAATTAATAGAGTTTAAAACATACAGCAATAAACACGAATTTTAAAAACTAAGTACAAAAATATGAATATATATAATAAAACAAATATAAATATGAAAAATAATATCGTAAGTAAATGCAATCTATAATATTTCTCATTACTTATATTATATACAGTAGTCTATATATTACATCCATAGATATGACTAGAAAAAAGACATGGTAATTATCAATATTAAAATAATAAATGTAAAGAAATAATGGAATAGAGCTTAAAACAGAGGGGGTTTTTTGGTTTGAATTTGCTTGGTGGCAGGGGTTCTCTTTTAAGCGGCGGCCGGGTGTCTTTCGGGGCGTTTCTTTTAGGGGGTTTCTGTGCACGTTCTCTTCGGGGGTCCCTGTCTGCTGTGGACACAGCGCGGTACTGCAGCTCTGCCCCGTGCCCGTCCCAGTGCTGCCGCCCTGTGGACACAGCGCGGTACTGCAGATGTTCATCCCAGGGGAGTTGCTGGCTTGGCTAGAATTGGTTTCCCAGTAAAACTGGGGGTTGTCTAGAAAACCTGAATTTGTGGGAGGCACTGGGTTTGTTTTCCCTATCCCTGCATCACAGTCAAGAACACTCCTGGAGCTGTGTTAGGCAGTGGAAGGAGGGGAGAGCTGCATTTATTGAATTCCTTTGTTGTTGTTATTGTTGTATTTTTTCATGCTATTTTATTTTATTGTGTTTTAGATTTTCATGTTTTTTTATTTTGACTTTTAAAAAATATTTTAATGTTTCCTCAAATTTTTAATTTTTCGATTTTTAGTTTACTTTTATATTTTATAGTTATGATTTCACTTTTTATTTTATTTTCAATACCTTTTAAATTTTTATTTAGATTTATGTTTTATTTTTATGTTTGCGGTTGTTTTGTATTTTTTAATGTTTCCTTAGTAATTTTTCCTTTGTCATTTTTTCCTTTGTCATTTTTTCCTCTATAATTTTTTCCACTATAATTTTTTCCTTTTTAATTTTTTATTTTTTATTTTTCTCTTTTTAATTTTTCTCCTTTTTAATGTTTTCCTTTCTAATTTTTTCCTTTCTGATTTCTCCTTTCTCGATTTTGTCAGGCACCCCCCTTTAAAACCGGGGTGCCTTCGGCCGTGCCACAACAAAGATGGCGGCCCAACAGGAAATGGTTTCAGCCACAAACAAGATGGCAGCCGGAAGTATGGGCAGCCACCTAATGCCCCGCTCAAGATGGCGGCTCGTCGAGCCGCCTTCGACCTTCCAAAGACGGCGGCCAAAAAAGGCGGGAAAACACAAGGACCACCCATGGGCGTCGACCCAACTGCCTGCGCCCGACCCCGAAAACGGCGCCGCTCAGGAACAATTTTCAGCGTCGCTTCCCGGCGCGAGGGAGCTGTGTGCCCGCTGTGCCGCGCCGCGGTGCGGTTGCGGCAGCCATTTTGGTGAGGCGCCTGAGTAACCAGCTACCCGGGGCCTTCGGGGGTGCCACAAAAAAGATGGCGGCTCTACCGGATGTGTCTTCACCACAACCAAGATGGCGGCTACAACGGGCGGAAGTAACGTTTATATAGGGTTTATATAGGGTTTGGACCCTATAGCCGCGGCCGAACCAAGGCTCTGCTGCAGGTGTATTCGAGACATCTTTCCTCTTTGTTTGACAGAAGGAAGAGGGGAAAAAAAAAAAAAAAAAAAAAAAAAAAAGAGGAAGAAAAAACGGGAGCAGTTCCGGGGCGGTCCCGGGGCGGTCCCGGGGCGGTGTGCGCCGTCACTGCCGCCTTCTCGGCGGGCGATTCCAAGGCGCTGTCGGGCTCTCTGCCGGCCGGTCGGCGGGCGGGCGGCCGGGACGCGATGGCGCTGTGCCCGGAGCTGGAGCGCTCGCTGTCGCTGCTGCAGCCGGGCGCCGACCGGGCCCAGCAGCAGCAGGAGCGGCGGGCGGACGCGGCCCCCACGCCCATGGTGTTCATGTGCGCCGGCTGCGGGCGCCCCGTGGGCGACACCCGCACCTGGGGTTCAGTGTCGAGGACAGCGGTCCCATCCTGCTGCGCAGTGAGTACCAGCGCTGCCACCCCCGTGCCGCCGCGGTCGCTGCCGCCGTGCCTCCTGCCCTGCCTCCCGCCGCAGCTGCGGCCGCCAGCGTCGCCGCGGACCCGGGGCGGAAGGGCTCCGAGCTCCCCGGAGAGTGCGGATGGTGAGGGCCGGGCCTGGCTGGACACAGTCCCGGGGGAGTCGGGGTTCCCGGCGCTGGGGACCGGCAAAGGGCCCGGAGCGCTCGTGTGGCCCGAGAGCCCCTGGAGCACTTATCTGGGGTGGGCTGTACAAGCCGCGTATGGCCTAAGGGAGAGGGATTTCTCACAAGGACATGTAGTGATGGACAAGGGAGGCAGCTTTAGATTAAATGTCGGGAAGAAATTTTTCCCTGCGAGGGCGGTGAGGCCGTGGTACAGGTTCCCCAGAGAAGCTGTGGCTGCCCCTGTGTCCCTGGAAGTGCCCAAGGCCAGGTTGGACGGGGCTTGGAACACCCTGGGATAGTGGAAGCTGTCCCTGCCCAGGGCCGGGGGTGGAATGGGGTGAGCTTGAAGGCCCCTTCCACAATTCAGCGATTCTGATGGTCTTGGTCTTGCTGAGGTTAGCCAGCCTGAGGAGCTGATGCAAATTCAGGCTAAAAGATGAGTGCTCATCATTTATACTGTGTAAAGCATGAATGAAAGGTTAAAAAAGTTCTAATGCATGATTTAAAATTTTTTTTTTTATTTTTAAGAAAAGGGATGGGGAGAGGTGCCTCCTTTTATTTTCTTCTGAATAAATGTTATTCCTTGCTTGCAGCATGGTAGAAACCCTACTCTGCTCTGGCTGCTCCAGGACCCTTGGCAGCAGATACATGCACGCCTCAAGGCATCTCGACTGCAAGAGGGATTTGTTCTGTGTCCGTACTGACTCTGTTGAAAGGTAAGTGCAGAATGTTTATGGGTCAGCCTGCCAGCTCCACTGCACTCACCAGGCATGGCACTGAGGGTGCTCCTGTTACATCTCTGGCAAGGCTGGAGGGAGCGTCTTCTGCTGCTCTGTCCCACGGTGGTTTTCTGTATTGGTGCTGTTGGCATCCCAGTGCTCAGCTGTAGGGAACATCACCTGTGTAAGGCACATCCTAGAAAAAGAACCAAAACAAACCAACCTGGCCTGCCTTTTGTGTGGGAAGTTGCATTCCAGCCCAGAAAATATCACCAGGTCCAGGGCACTGGAGGGTTCCTTCGCATTTGATTGGAAGAGTTCACAAACCAAGCACCAAAGAGGCCTGGCTGGAGCCTGTTAGGGGTCCGCATGATCAGCAGGGAGTGTGGCCAGAGGGGCTCGGGCAGGACTTGGGGTGGCTCTGCCCTGTGCTGGCCACATCTGCTCTGTCCTTGCTAAGATGGGCAAAGGCAACTCTGACAACTGAGTACGTGCTTGAGACTCTCACTCAGCTGTCTTAAAATCTGTCTGGAAAATGAAAGTGTGCTTGGGTTTAGTTGGTTTATAGCACTTCAAAGGGGTTATTAAAAACTGTATCCTCAATTAAGGCTCCGCACCAGAGTCCTTTTGTGCAGGCATTGTCCTAATAGACAGTGGTTGTTCATCTGGACTGGTTTTAATGTCTCTTTTTTTTTTCTGAAGTTCCCATTTATTTTGCTGTATTGCTGTGGATATTCCCCTTGGTACTCTGGACAGGGTTTGGAGATTTTTTTCTTCATTCCACTGCTAGAGTACTTTTTTTATTGCATGGCAGTAAAATTCTCTCATGCACTAACTTGGCTGCAGAATGGCATTTTCTGGCAAAGGGATGCTGCTTCTGCCTGCCAGCACTGCACTGTTCTTGGTGTCTTGGTGCCATTTTCCACTGTATCCCGTATCCCCAGAATCCACGGCTGTCTCTCAGGGTTCTAAAGGAGTGCTGTGTTTGGATTTTTGGCTTCAGAGTGGGAAGTGCTCTGTAACCTGATGTAACCTGTGGCATCTCAGCTGTAGGCCAGGAACCCTGGAAAAGCAAGCTCGCATTCACGAGGAGCCGCTTACTCTTGAAAGCCCAGCTGTCTTGCAAGAGGTGCCGCACAGGGTGAGTTTTAACCTTACATCATTCTTTGTTGAAATCACCTCTGAGAAGTCTTAATATGCTTCAATGGTTTCTGCAGAACAGCTTATTCCACTCAGAGCAATTCAGTGCATTGTAACATGTACTGGACTGCTTCCTGTAATTGCTGTCGTCGTGCTCTGCAAGACTTTTAGCCACTTTTCCTTCAGTTTTCTTGGTAGTTAGCATTTTCTGTTTATCAAGCACAGCATTAGGTTCCTCTGGCTGTCTCAGAAATTGGATCAGTTGTTTCTAGTTCGTTCTGATTCACTTCTCCAGATCTTCATTTAACTTTTAGCCATGTTTCTTCTGCCTCCTGTGGAAATGGACTTAATGCTTTTGCTGTAACTTTATCTTGAAATAGTAATCATAAATGAATCATGGTAAATCAGGTTGATGTTTTGCTCTACTAAAATCTTGTGACTGCAGGTAGGAAGAGTTGGGAGCGAACAGTCTGAGGAAGTGGACTGTGGAAGCTGAAGGTTGTCCAGCCAAAGCTGAGTGTGTGGCTCTGACACTGACCAAGGCTGGAAAGAGTTACTGTGTGGACAGAGAATGTTAGAGCCGGGTGAGCTTTCACAGGATGAAAGAAGCGAGGAGAGAATCGAATGGAAAGAATTGCTGAGATCAGGTTTGAGCCCTTTCTTTGGGTTTGGGATTTGTTTGTGGTTTTTTTGTTACCTAACACTACCTAGCACTTACTTACTTACTTACTGTGAGATTTGAAGTTTTCTCCAAAAACTCAGAATGAATTTCCCCACTCTGCCCCACTGGTAGCAGCACACAGGAGAACAGAGCCTGTGGTTTGGATCTTGAGGGAGTTCCAGCAGTACAAGCTATGAGTTACCATGTTTCTCCCAAATTTACATCCAGCAAATCTGAGGAATTACCTCTTGCCTGAGCATTCCTGGTCTCTGTGACTCTTTAGTAAGAGACAGCTGGGACTGGCCAAGCTGAGACAGGATCTGTTCCTGTCAAACCATCTATTTCCCATGCGGATGAGAATCTGGGGGGCAAGTGCCCACATCACTCCTCACAAATGCCCACACATACTTCTGGGGCTGCTGTATCTATCTGCTGGATTTGTCAGCGCCAGCATTTGCGAAGGATCACCTTGTGAGCAACTCAAAAGACAGATAAATAGAGGCAGCAGCAATTGTCTTGAGTTTACCTTATGGTAAGGCTTATGGATATTTTTAATCACTATAAGAAGGCTTATGGATATTTTTGATCACTTTCTTAGCACTTGCAATTACCCCTGCTACCACACAAAAGAAACCGAGGAACAGGAAAGCTCCGCTCTGTATCTCTGGCAGAAGAAAAGCCAGCAAACCAGTTTGCGTTCACCCCGATTCCTAGTCCTGTGCTGCAAGTACAGAAATATCTTGAGCCTTTGGGAGGGGGACTGGGACTGTGGAACCCAGCTGCATGTGTCTCCTAGGCCACGTTTTTCTTGGAAGCACCTTTCCTAGTTTCACTGCTTTTTGGAAATGAACTGTTCTGAGCAGAACCAGTACCTTCAGACTCAGGGTCTGAAAACAAAACAACCATAAAAACCACTAAAAAGCCCCAAACCCCACTGCCTAAGAGAACAAAGAAAGAGAAAATATACCGGGATTATTTTAATAAACCTGAATTTGTGGGAGGCACTGGGTTTGTTTTCCCTTCGTGCGGCAGCACGAAGTTTGCACGCATTTTGCTGCCGCTTTGGCTCTCAAGAACTGGAAATGCCTGGATTTCTGCGTGGTTTCCCCAGGTTCTCCTATTTAGCAGGAGCTGCACGGTGAGGTCGGTGTTCTGAGGGAGGCCCTGGCACAGCTGCCAAAGGCCGGGAACGTGGAGTGTGCAGGGAGCATCCGGGGGGCTTCTCCCCCCTGAGTTTCTCCCGGGGTGTGCTGCCTGCACTGCTGGATGTTGGACCCGGCTTTGGGCCGTTCTCCTGCGGTCCCAGCACTGAGTGCTGCCCCTGTGGCCAGACCTTGCCGTGTGCCGGCACCAAACCCGGGCAGCCGGGGCTGCTTTTCCAGCCCTTTGGTGCCACGGGCGGCCCCCGATTGCCGGAGCTCCCCGGCACCCGGCCTGGACTCACTCTGTGGGGGGGCCTGTTCCATCTGCCTCAACCGAGGACATCCTGCCCAGGTTTGACACTTGACTCCCGTTGTTTTTCCTCTTGCAGGCAGCTGGCAAAAGAGGAGAGAGCCCCTGCGAGGCAGAGCCCCTGGAATGCCCTGTCCTGGTCTGAGGTTCCCACTTTTATCTCCGACTCCCGGAGAATTGCTGGAGCAGAACCAGAGAGTGTCCATTTTATTTCCTGCCTTTTCCAATAAACGGTGACTTTCAGCTGGAGTGTGTTCCTGGTGTTATCCTCCTCCTCCTCCTCCCTGGATTTGTAAATAAATGTCCTGATTTTGGCCAAGTAGAATTTTGTTGTTCCAGGCATTGTGGCTCTTTTGTTTCATTGAAACTTCCCAACTCTGCTGAGACTTTGAGATGTCAAATACAAGTAAGACTGGAGTTTCTTGGGATTGTTACTCACACAAAATAGGGATCCTTCTTGGACAGGAGTAACTTGACGTGTTTAATGCCGCTTCCCTTTAAAATCAGAGCAGGGGAAGCAGATTTGAAATCATCATTCCATGAACTTGCACCAAATTCCTCCAAAGCTGCAAAAGTTTTCCTTGTTAGAAATTCCTGAGCTTGTTTTCCAGGCAAGCTGGGATTTAGATGTTCTTTGTTCCTTGGATTTGCTGGTTTTCCTCTCTCTCATTTTAGTAAAGAATTTTTTTTTTTTCATATTTTCCATGCTGATTGGAATTTTTGTACTGCTCAGGGCACATTGCCAAGGAAATGTACCAATTTCATGTTGGTAAATCAGGCATTGTTCAGCACCATATGCCCACAAGTCTGTAAATTTCCAGGGAAACTTGCTAAGTGTTGAATTGCCATAATGAATCTCTTTGTAAAGTTGATTATACTTTTTTCTTTATTTTTAATTACTTTGAATTTTTTATGTAGGGTTTTTTTTTAATAAGTGATGTCTTTTTGTATTTTTAAATTTTTTCTTTTAAGAAATTTTCTATTTTAATTTTTCCTTTGTAATTTTTCCTTTGTAATTTTTCCTTTGTAATTTTCCTATTTTATTTTTTCCTTTTTATTTTTTTCCTTTTTATTTTTTCCTTTTTATTTTTTTCCTTTTTATTTTTTCCTCTTTTTTTCTCTCTTTAACTTTTTCCTTTTTAATTTTTTCCTTTTTAATTTTTTCCTTTTTAATTTTTTCCTTTTTATTTTTTTCCTTTTTAATTTTTTCCTTTTTAATTTTTTTCTTTTTATTTTTTCCTTTTTATTTTTTCCTTTTTATTTTTTTCCTTTTTAATTTTTTCCTTTTTAATTTTTTCCTTTTTATTTTTTTCCTTTTTAATTTTTTCCTTTTTAATTTTTTTCTTTTTATTTTTTCCTTTTTATTTTTTCCTTTTTATTTTTTTCCTTTTTACTTTTTTCCTTTTTATTTTTTTCCTTTTAATTTTTGCTTTTTATTTTCTTTCTTTCTAATTTTTCCTTTTTAACTTTTTAATTTTATTTTTTTCTGTGTTTTACTTGAAATTTTATTTGAAAACTTTTTTTTTTTCTTCATGTTTTCTTTGTGTTGGTGTGTTTTGGTTTGGTCTGGTTTGGTTTGGTTTGGTTTGGTTTGGTTTGGTTTGGTTTGGTTTTTTCCTCTCTCTCTACTCTTTTATCTACTTTTTTATAGCCCAAGTATGTAGAAGTTTGGCTGGTGGGAACAGAGGAGGTGACAAATGAAATCCATGTCCACTCCACGTCCGGATAGAATTGAGAGTGCAGCTAGAGAAATCTCTGTATTTTCTGCTAAATTAGAAATCCTGAACAGAGAAAGCTCTAAAGACCAAGGGGCCTTCTTTTTTCTTTTTCCTTTTTCCCCCGAACAATTCTCATTGTAGCCATTTACAGGATCAGGAACATTACCTTGAAGTCGAGGTGTATTTCACAGGTAGCGAGAAAACAAAGTAGACTTGATCTTGTAACTCTCATTGTTTAGTAACAAAGAAATCCAAAACAAAACAAACAACATAAAAAAAAAAAAAAAATCCACCAACCCCACAAAAGAACAGAGAAAGAGAAATTATACCAATATTATTTTAATTTAAAACCACTTTCTCCCTTAGAAAACCAGGCTAATGTAATTCTGCTTAATTGGGGTGCTGTCGTGTTTAGGTTACTGAATTAATAGAGTTTAAAACATACAGCAATAAACACGAATTTTAAAAACTAAGTACAAAAATATGAATATATATAATAAAACAAATATAAATATGAAAAATAATATCGTAAGTAAATGCAATCTATAATATTTCTCATTACTTATATTATATACAGTAGTCTATATATTACATCCATAGATATGACTAGAAAAAAGACATGGTAATTATCAATATTAAAATAATAAATGTAAAGAAATAATGGAATAGAGCTTAAAACAGAGGGGGTTTTTTGGTTTGAATTTGCTTGGTGGCAGGGGTTCTCTTTTAAGCGGCGGCCGGGTGTCTTTCGGGGCGTTTCTTTTAGGGGGTTTCTGTGCACGTTCTCTTCGGGGGTCCCTGTCTGCTGTGGACACAGCGCGGTACTGCAGCTCTGCCCCGTGCCCGTCCCAGTGCTGCCGCCCTGTGGACACAGCGCGGTACTGCAGATGTTCATCCCAGGGGAGTTGCTGGCTTGGCTAGAATTGGTTTCCCAGTAAAACTGGGGGTTGTCTAGAAAACCTGAATTTGTGGGAGGCACTGGGTTTGTTTTCCCTATCCCTGCATCACAGTCAAGAACACTCCTGGAGCTGTGTTAGGCAGTGGAAGGAGGGGAGAGCTGCATTTATTGAATTCCTTTGTTGTTGTTATTGTTGTATTTTTTCATGCTATTTTATTTTATTGTGTTTTAGATTTTCATGTTTTTTTATTTTGACTTTTAAAAAATATTTTAATGTTTCCTCAAATTTTTAATTTTTCGATTTTTAGTTTACTTTTATATTTTATAGTTATGATTTCACTTTTTATTTTATTTTCAATACCTTTTAAATTTTTATTTAGATTTATGTTTTATTTTTATGTTTGCGGTTGTTTTGTATTTTTAATGTTTCCTTAGTAATTTTTCCTTTGTCATTTTTTCCTTTGTCATTTTTTCCTCTATAATTTTTCCACTATAATTTTTTCCTTTTTAATTTTTTATTTTTTATTTTTCTCTTTTTAATTTTTCTCCTTTTTAATGTTTTCCTTTCTAATTTTTTCCTTTCTGATTTCTCCTTTCTCGATTTTGTCAGGCACCCCCCTTTAAAACCGGGGTGCCTTCGGCCGTGCCACAACAAAGATGGCGGCCCAACAGGAAATGGTTTCAGCCACAAACAAGATGGCAGCCGGAAGTATGGGCAGCCACCTAATGCCCCGCTCAAGATGGCGGCTCGTCGAGCCGCCTTCGACCTTCCAAAGACGGCGGCCAAAAAAGGCGGGAAAACACAAGGACCACCCATGGGCGTCGACCCAACTGCCTGCGCCCGACCCCGAAAACGGCGCCGCTCAGGAACAATTTTCAGCGTCGCTTCCCGGCGCGAGGGAGCTGTGTGCCCGCTGTGCCGCGCCGCGGTGCGGTTGCGGCAGCCATTTTGGTGAGGCGCCTGAGTAACCAGCTACCCGGGGCCTTCGGGGGTGCCACAAAAAAGATGGCGGCTCTACCGGATGTGTCTTCACCACAACCAAGATGGCGGCTACAACGGGCGGAAGTAACGTTTATATAGGGTTTATATAGGGTTTGGACCCTATAGCCGCGGCCGAACCAAGGCTCTGCTGCAGGTGTATTCGAGACATCTTTCCTCTTTGTTTGACAGAAGGAAGAGGGGAAAAAAAAAAAAAAAAAAAAAAAAAAAGAGGAAGAAAAAACGGGAGCAGTTCCGGGGCGGTCCCGGGGCGGTCCCGGGGCGGTGTGCGCCGTCACTGCCGCCTTCTCGGCGGGCGATTCCAAGGCGCTGTCGGGCTCTCTGCCGGCCGGTCGGCGGGCGGGCGGCCGGGACGCGATGGCGCTGTGCCCGGAGCTGGAGCGCTCGCTGTCGCTGCTGCAGCCGGGCGCCGACCGGGCCCAGCAGCAGCAGGAGCGGCGGGCGGACGCGGCCCCCACGCCCATGGTGTTCATGTGCGCCGGCTGCGGGCGCCCCGTGGGCGACACCCGCACCTGGGGTTCAGTGTCGAGGACAGCGGTCCCATCCTGCTGCGCAGTGAGTACCAGCGCTGCCACCCCCGTGCCGCCGCGGTCGCTGCCGCCGTGCCTCCTGCCCTGCCTCCCGCCGCAGCTGCGGCCGCCAGCGTCGCCGCGGACCCGGGGCGGAAGGGCTCCGAGCTCCCCGGAGAGTGCGGATGGTGAGGGCCGGGCCTGGCTGGACACAGTCCCGGGGGAGTCGGGGTTCCCGGCGCTGGGGACCGGCAAAGGGCCCGGAGCGCTCGTGTGGCCCGAGAGCCCCTGGAGCACTTATCTGGGGTGGGCTGTACAAGCCGCGTATGGCCTAAGGGAGAGGGATTTCTCACAAGGACATGTAGTGATGGACAAGGGAGGCAGCTTTAGATTAAATGTCGGGAAGAAATTTTTCCCTGCGAGGGCGGTGAGGCCGTGGTACAGGTTCCCCAGAGAAGCTGTGGCTGCCCCTGTGTCCCTGGAAGTGCCCAAGGCCAGGTTGGACGGGGCTTGGAACACCCTGGGATAGTGGAAGCTGTCCCTGCCCAGGGCCGGGGGTGGAATGGGGTGAGCTTGAAGGCCCCTTCCACAATTCAGCGATTCTGATGGTCTTGGTCTTGCTGAGGTTAGCCAGCCTGAGGAGCTGATGCAAATTCAGGCTAAAAGATGAGTGCTCATCATTTATACTGTGTAAAGCATGAATGAAAGGTTTAAAAAGTTCTAATGCATGATTTAAAATTTTTTTTTTATTTTTAAGAAAAGGGATGGGGAGAGGTGCCTCCTTTTATTTTCTTCTGAATAAATGTTATTCCTTGCTTGCAGCATGGTAGAAACCCTACTCTGCTCTGGCTGCTCCAGGACCCTTGGCAGCAGATACATGCACGCCTCAAGGCATCTCGACTGCAAGAGGGATTTGTTCTGTGTCCGTACTGACTCTGTTGAAAGGTAAGTGCAGAATGTTTATGGGTCAGCCTGCCAGCTCCACTGCACTCACCAGGCATGGCACTGAGGGTGCTCCTGTTACATCTCTGGCAAGGCTGGAGGGAGCGTCTTCTGCTGCTCTGTCCCACGGTGGTTTTCTGTATTGGTGCTGTTGGCATCCCAGTGCTCAGCTGTAGGGAACATCACCTGTGTAAGGCACATCCTAGAAAAAGAACCAAAACAAACCAACCTGGCCTGCCTTTTGTGTGGGAAGTTGCATTCCAGCCCAGAAAATATCACCAGGTCCAGGGCACTGGAGGGTTCCTTCGCATTTGATTGGAAGAGTTCACAAACCAAGCACCAAAGAGGCCTGGCTGGAGCCTGTTAGGGGTCCGCATGATCAGCAGGGAGTGTGGCCAGAGGGGCTCGGGCAGGACTTGGGGTGGCTCTGCCCTGTGCTGGCCACATCTGCTCTGTCCTTGCTAAGATGGGCAAAGGCAACTCTGACAACTGAGTACGTGCTTGAGACTCTCACTCAGCTGTCTTAAAATCTGTCTAGAAAATGAAAGTGTGCTCAGGTTTAGTTTGTTTGTAGCACTTCAAAGTGGTTATTAAAAACTGTATCCTCAATTAAGGCTCCGCACCAGAGTCCTTTTGTGCAGGCATTGTTCTAATAGACAGTGGTTGTTCATCTGGACTTGTATTAATGTCTCTATTTTTTTCTGAAGTTCCCATTTATTTTGCTGTATTGCTGTGGATATTCACCCTCGTACTCTGGACAGTGGTTTGGGGATTTTTTTCCTTCATTCCACCACTAGAATACTTTTTTTATTGCATGGCAGTAAAATTCTCTAAAGCAGTAACCTGGCTGCAGAATGGCATTTTCTGGCAAAGGGATGCTGCTTCTGCCAGCCAGCACTGCACTGTTCTTGGTGTCTTGGTGCCATTTTTCACTGTATCCCGTATTCCCAGAATCCAGGGCTATCTCTCAGGGTTCTGAAGGAGTGCTGTATTTGGATTTTTGGCTTCAGTGTGGGAAGTGCATGATGTAACCTGTGGCATCTCAGCTCTAGGCCAGGAACCCTGGAAAAGCAAGCTCTCATTCACGAGGAGCCGCTTCCTCTCGAAAGTCCAGCTGTCTTGCAAGAGGTGCCGCACAGGGTGAGATTTAACCTTACATCATTCTTTGTTGAAATCACCTCTGAGAAGTCTTAATATGCTTCAATGGTTTCTGCAGAACAGCTTATTCCACCCAGAGCAATTCAGTGCATTGTAACATGTACTGGACTGCTTCCTGTAATTGCTGTCTTGTGCTCTGCAAGACTTTTAGCCACTTTTCCTTCAGTTTTCTTGGTAGTTAGCATTTTCTGTTTATCAAGCACAGCATTAGGTTCCTCTGGCTGTCTCAGAAATTGGATCAGTTGTTTCTAGTTCGTTCTGATTCACTTCTCCAGATCTTCATTTAACTTTTAGCCATGTTTCTTCTGCCTCCTGTGGAAATGGACTTAATGCTTTTGCTGTAACTTTATCTTGAAATAGTAATCATAAATGAATCATGGTAAATCAGGTTGATGTTTTGCTCTACTAAAATCTTGTGACTGCAGGTAGGAAGAGTTGGGAGCGAACAGTCTGAGGAAGTGGACTGTGGAAGCTGAAGGTTGTCCAGCCAAAGCTGAGTGTGTGGCTCTGACACTGACCAAGGCTGGAAAGAGTTACTGTGTGGACAGAGAATGTTAGAGCCGGGTGAGCTTTCACAGGATGAAAGAAGCGAGGAGAGAATCGAATGGAAAGAATTGCTGAGATCAGGTTTGAGCCCTTTCTTTGGGTTTGGGATTTGTTTGTGGTTTTTTTGTTACCTAACACTACCTAGCACTTACTTACTTACTTACTGTGAGATTTGAAGTTTTCTCCAAAAACTCAGAATGAATTTCCCCACTCTGCCCCACTGGTAGCAGCACACAGGAGAACAGAGCCTGTGGTTTGGATCTTGAGGGAGTTCCAGCAGTACAAGCTATGAGTTACCATGTTTCTCCCAAATTTACATCCAGCAAATCTGAGGAATTACCTCTTGCCTGAGCATTCCTGGTCTCTGTGACTCTTTAGTAAGAGACAGCTGGGACTGGCCAAGCTGAGACAGGATCTGTTCCTGTCAAACCATCTATTTCCCATGCGGATGAGAATCTGGGGGGCAAGTGCCCACATCACTCCTCACAAATGCCCACACATACTTCTGGGGCTGCTGTATCTATCTGCTGGATTTGTCAGCGCCAGCATTTGCGAAGGATCACCTTGTGAGCAACTCAAAAGACAGATAAATAGAGGCAGCAGCAATTGTCTTGAGTTTACCTTATGGTAAGGCTTATGGATATTTTTAATCACTATAAGAAGGCTTATGGATATTTTTGATCACTTTCTTAGCACTTGCAATTACCCCTGCTACCACACAAAAGAAACCGAGGAACAGGAAAGCTCCGCTCTGTATCTCTGGCAGAAGAAAAGCCAGCAAACCAGTTTGCGTTCACCCCGATTCCTAGTCCTGTGCTGCAAGTACAGAAATATCTTGAGCCTTTGGGAGGGGGACTGGGACTGTGGAACCCAGCTGCATGTGTCTCCTAGGCCACGTTTTTCTTGGAAGCACCTTTCCTAGTTTCACTGCTTTTTGGAAATGAACTGTTCTGAGCAGAACCAGTACCTTCAGACTCAGGGTCTGAAAACAAAACAACCATAAAAACCACTAAAAAGCCCCAAACCCCACTGCCTAAGAGAACAAAGAAAGAGAAAATATACCGGGATTATTTTAATAAACCTGAATTTGTGGGAGGCACTGGGTTTGTTTTCCCTTCGTGCGGCAGCACGAAGTTTGCACGCATTTTGCTGCCGCTTTGGCTCTCAAGAACTGGAAATGCCTGGATTTCTGCGTGGTTTCCCCAGGTTCTCCTATTTAGCAGGAGCTGCACGGTGAGGTCGGTGTTCTGAGGGAGGCCCTGGCACAGCTGCCAAAGGCCGGGAACGTGGAGTGTGCAGGGAGCATCCGGGGGGCTTCTCCCCCCTGAGTTTCTCCCGGGGTGTGCTGCCTGCACTGCTGGATGTTGGACCCGGCTTTGGGCCGTTCTCCTGCGGTCCCAGCACTGAGTGCTGCCCCTGTGGCCAGACCTTGCCGTGTGCCGGCACCAAACCCGGGCAGCCGGGGCTGCTTTTCCAGCCCTTTGGTGCCACGGGCGGCCCCCGATTGCCGGAGCTCCCCGGCACCCGGCCTGGACTCACTCTGTGGGGGGGCCTGTTCCATCTGCCTCAACCGAGGACATCCTGCCCAGGTTTGACACTTGACTCCCGTTGTTTTTCCTCTTGCAGGCAGCTGGCAAAAGAGGAGAGAGCCCCTGCGAGGCAGAGCCCCTGGAATGCCCTGTCCTGGTCTGAGGTTCCCACTTTTATCTCCGACTCCCGGAGAATTGCTGGAGCAGAACCAGAGAGTGTCCATTTTATTTCCTGCCTTTTCCAATAAACGGTGACTTTCAGCTGGAGTGTGTTCCTGGTGTTATCCTCCTCCTCCTCCTCCCTGGATTTGTAAATAAATGTCCTGATTTTGGCCAAGTAGAATTTTGTTGTTCCAGGCATTGTGGCTCTTTTGTTTCATTGAAACTTCCCAACTCTGCTGAGACTTTGAGATGTCAAATACAAGTAAGACTGGAGTTTCTTGGGATTGTTACTCACACAAAATAGGGATCCTTCTTGGACAGGAGTAACTTGACGTGTTTAATGCCGCTTCCCTTTAAAATCAGAGCAGGGGAAGCAGATTTGAAATCATCATTCCATGAACTTGCACCAAATTCCTCCAAAGCTGCAAAAGTTTTCCTTGTTAGAAATTCCTGAGCTTGTTTTCCAGGCAAGCTGGGATTTAGATGTTCTTTGTTCCTTGGATTTGCTGGTTTTCCTCTCTCTCATTTTAGTAAAGAATTTTTTTTTTTTCATATTTTCCATGCTGATTGGAATTTTTGTACTGCTCAGGGCACATTGCCAAGGAAATGTACCAATTTCATGTTGGTAAATCAGGCATTGTTCAGCACCATATGCCCACAAGTCTGTAAATTTCCAGGGAAACTTGCTAAGTGTTGAATTGCCATAATGAATCTCTTTGTAAAGTTGATTATACTTTTTTCTTTATTTTTAATTACTTTGAATTTTTTATGTAGGGTTTTTTTTTAATAAGTGATGTCTTTTTGTATTTTTAAATTTTTTCTTTTAAGAAATTTTCTATTTTAATTTTTCCTTTGTAATTTTTCCTTTGTAATTTTTCCTTTGTAATTTTCCTATTTTATTTTTTCCTTTTTATTTTTTTCCTTTTTATTTTTTCCTTTTTATTTTTTTCCTTTTTATTTTTTCCTCTTTTTTTCTCTCTTTAACTTTTTCCTTTTTAATTTTTTCCTTTTTATTTTTTTCCTTTTTAATTTTTTCCTTTTTAATTTTTTCCTTTTTATTTTTTTCCTTTTTAATTTTTTCCTTTTTAATTTTTTTCTTTTTATTTTTTCCTTTTTATTTTTTCCTTTTTATTTTTTTCCTTTTTACTTTTTTCCTTTTTATTTTTTTCCTTTTAATTTTTGCTTTTTATTTTCTTTCTTTCTAATTTTTCCTTTTTAACTTTTTAATTTTATTTTTTTCTGTGTTTTACTTGAAATTTTATTTGAAAACTTTTTTTTTTTCTTCATGTTTTCTTTGTGTTGGTGTGTTTTGGTTTGGTTTGGTTTGGTCTGGTTTGGTTTGGTTTGGTTTGGTTTGGTTTGGTTTGGTTTTTTCCTCTCTCTCTACTCTTTTATCTACTTTTTTATAGCCCAAGTATGTAGAAGTTTGGCTGGTGGGAACAGAGGAGGTGACAAATGAAATCCATGTCCACTCCACGTCCGGATAGAATTGAGAGTGCAGCTAGAGAAATCTCTGTATTTTCTGCTAAATTAGAAATCCTGAACAGAGAAAGCTCTAAAGACCAAGGGGCCTTCTTTTTTCTTTTTCCTTTTTCCCCCGAACAATTCTCATTGTAGCCATTTACAGGATCAGGAACATTACCTTGAAGTCGAGGTGTATTTCACAGGTAGCGAGAAAACAAAGTAGACTTGATCTTGTAACTCTCATTGTTTAGTAACAAAGAAATCCAAAACAAAACAAACAACATAAAAAAAAAAAAAAAAATCCACCAACCCCACAAAAGAACAGAGAAAGAGAAATTATACCAATATTATTTTAATTTAAAACCACTTTCTCCCTTAGAAAACCAGGCTAATGTAATTCTGCTTAATTGGGGTGCTGTCGTGTTTAGGTTACTGAATTAATAGAGTTTAAAACATACAGCAATAAACACGAATTTTAAAAACTAAGTACAAAAATATGAATATATATAATAAAACAAATATAAATATGAAAAATAATATCGTAAGTAAATGCAATCTATAATATTTCTCATTACTTATATTATATACAGTAGTCTATATATTACATCCATAGATATGACTAGAAAAAAGACATGGTAATTATCAATATTAAAATAATAAATGTAAAGAAATAATGGAATAGAGCTTAAAACAGAGGGGTTTTTTGGTTTGAATTTGCTTGGTGGCAGGGGTTCTCTTTTAAGCGGCGGCCGGGTGTCTTTCGGGGCGTTTCTTTTAGGGGGTTTCTGTGCACGTTCTCTTCGGGGGTCCCTGTCTGCTGTGGACACAGCGCGGTACTGCAGCTCTGCCCCGTGCCCGTCCCAGTGCTGCCGCCTTGTGGACACAGCGCGGTGCTGCAGCTCTGCCCCGTGCCCGTCCCAGTGCTGCCGCCCTGTGGACACAGCGCGGTACTGCAGATGTTCATCCCAGGGGAGTTGCTGGCTTGGCTAGAATTGGTTTCCCAGTAAAACTGGGGGTTGTCTAGAAAACCTGAATTTGTGGGAGGCACTGGGTTTGTTTTCCCTATCCCTGCATCACAGTCAAGAACACTCCTGGAGCTGTGTTAGGCAGTGGAAGGAGGGGAGAGCTGCATTTATTGAATTCCTTTGTTGTTGTTATTGTTGTATTTTTTCATACTATTTTATTTTATTGTGTTTTAGATTTTCATGTTTTTTTATTTTGACTTTTAAAAAATATTTTAATGTTTCCTCAAATTTTTAATTTTTCGATTTTTAGTTTACTTTTATATTTTATAGTTATGATTTCACTTTTTATTTTCAATACCTTTTAAATTTTTATTTAGATTTATGTTTTATTTTTATGTTTGCGGTTGTTTTGTATTTTTTAATGTTTCCTTAGTAATTTTTCCTTTGTCATTTTTTCCTTTGTCATTTTTTCCTCTATAATTTTTTCCACTATAATTTTTTCCTTTTTAATTTTTTATTTTTTATTTTTCTCTTTTTAATTTTTCTCCTTTTTAATGTTTTCCTTTCTAATTTTTTCCTTTCTGATTTCTCCTTTCTCGATTTTGTCAGGCACCCCCCTTTAAAACCGGGGTGCCTTCGGCCGTGCCACAACAAAGATGGCGGCCCAACAGGAAATGGTTTCAGCCACAAACAAGATGGCAGCCGGAAGTATGGGCAGCCACCTAATGCCCCGCTCAAGATGGCGGCTCGTCGAGCCGCCTTCGACCTTCCAAAGACGGCGGCCAAAAAAGGCGGGAAAACACAAGGACCACCCATGGGCGTCGACCCAACTGCCTGCGCCCGACCCCGAAAACGGCGCCGCTCAGGAACAATTTTCAGCGTCGCTTCCCGGCGCGAGGGAGCTGTGTGCCCGCTGTGCCGCGCCGCGGTGCGGTTGCGGCAGCCATTTTGGTGAGGCGCCTGAGTAACCAGCTACCCGGGGCCTTCGGGGGTGCCACAAAAAAGATGGCGGCTCTACCGGATGTGTCTTCACCACAACCAAGATGGCGGCTACAACGGGCGGAAGTAACGTTTATATAGGGTTTATATAGGGTTTGGACCCTATAGCCGCGGCCGAACCAAGGCTCTGCTGCAGGTGTATTCGAGACATCTTTCCTCTTTGTTTGACAGAAGGAAGAGGGGAAAAAAAAAAAAAAAAAAAAAAAAAAAAGAGGAAGAAAAAACGGGAGCAGTTCCGGGGCGGTCCCGGGGCGGTCCCGGGGCGGTGTGCGCCGTCACTGCCGCCTTCTCGGCGGGCGATTCCAAGGCGCTGTCGGGCTCTCTGCCGGCCGGTCGGCGGGCGGGCGGCCGGGACGCGATGGCGCTGTGCCCGGAGCTGGAGCGCTCGCTGTCGCTGCTGCAGCCGGGCGCCGACCGGGCCCAGCAGCAGCAGGAGCGGCGGGCGGACGCGGCCCCCACGCCCATGGTGTTCATGTGCGCCGGCTGCGGGCGCCCCGTGGGCGACACCCGCACCTGGGGTTCAGTGTCGAGGACAGCGGTCCCATCCTGCTGCGCAGTGAGTACCAGCGCTGCCACCCCCGTGCCGCCGCGGTCGCTGCCGCCGTGCCTCCTGCCCTGCCTCCCGCCGCAGCTGCGGCCGCCAGCGTCGCCGCGGACCCGGGGCGGAAGGGCTCCGAGCTCCCCGGAGAGTGCGGATGGTGAGGGCCGGGCCTGGCTGGACACAGTCCCGGGGGAGTCGGGGTTCCCGGCGCTGGGGACCGGCAAAGGGCCCGGAGCGCTCGTGTGGCCCGAGAGCCCCTGGAGCACTTATCTGGGGTGGGCTGTACAAGCCGCGTATGGCCTAAGGGAGAGGGATTTCTCACAAGGACATGTAGTGATGGACAAGGGAGGCAGCTTTAGATTAAATGTCGGGAAGAAATTTTTCCCTGCGAGGGCGGTGAGGCCGTGGTACAGGTTCCCCAGAGAAGCTGTGGCTGCCCCTGTGTCCCTGGAAGTGCCCAAGGCCAGGTTGGACGGGGCTTGGAACACCCTGGGATAGTGGAAGCTGTCCCTGCCCAGGGCCGGGGGTGGAATGGGGTGAGCTTGAAGGCCCCTTCCACAATTCAGCGATTCTGATGGTCTTGGTCTTGCTGAGGTTAGCCAGCCTGAGGAGCTGATGCAAATTCAGGCTAAAAGATGAGTGCTCATCATTTATACTGTGTAAAGCATGAATGAAAGGTTTAAAAAGTTCTAATGCATGATTTAAAATTTTTTTTTTATTTTTAAGAAAAGGGATGGGGAGAGGT
Organism: Prinia subflava; assembly: GCF_021018805.1. Classification (NCBI taxonomy): domain Eukaryota; kingdom Metazoa; phylum Chordata; class Aves; order Passeriformes; family Cisticolidae; genus Prinia; species Prinia subflava. The sequence continues at coordinate 60,239 of NW_026961098.1, read as the reverse complement.
GCCTCCTTTTATTTTCTTCTGAATAAATGTTATTCCTTGCTTGCAGCATGGTAGAAACCCTACTCTGCTCTGGCTGCTCCAGGACCCTTGGCAGCAGATACATGCACGCCTCAAGGCATCTCGACTGCAAGAGGGATTTGTTCTGTGTCCGTACTGACTCTGTTGAAAGGTAAGTGCAGAATGTTTATGGGTCAGCCTGCCAGCTCCACTGCACTCACCAGGCATGGCACTGAGGGTGCTCCTGTTACATCTCTGGCAAGGCTGGAGGGAGCGTCTTCTGCTGCTCTGTCCCACGGTGGTTTTCTGTATTGGTGCTGTTGGCATCCCAGTGCTCAGCTGTAGGGAACATCACCTGTGTAAGGCACATCCTAGAAAAAGAACCAAAACAAACCAACCTGGCCTGCCTTTTGTGTGGGAAGTTGCATTCCAGCCCAGAAAATATCACCAGGTCCAGGGCACTGGAGGGTTCCTTCGCATTTGATTGGAAGAGTTCACAAACCAAGCACCAAAGAGGCCTGGCTGGAGCCTGTTAGGGGTCCGCATGATCAGCAGGGAGTGTGGCCAGAGGGGCTCGGGCAGGACTTGGGGTGGCTCTGCCCTGTGCTGGCCACATCTGCTCTGTCCTTGCTAAGATGGGCAAAGGCAACTCTGACAACTGAGTACGTGCTTGAGACTCTCACTCAGCTGTCTTAAAATCTGTCTAGAAAATGAAAGTGTGCTCAGGTTTAGTTTGTTTGTAGCACTTCAAAGTGGTTATTAAAAACTGTATCCTCAATTAAGGCTCCGCACCAGAGTCCTTTTGTGCAGGCATTGTTCTAATAGACAGTGGTTGTTCATCTGGACTGGTATTAATGTCTCTATTTTTTTCTGAAGTTCCCATTTATTTTGCTGTATTGCTGTGGATATTCACCCTCGTACTCTGGACAGTGGTTTGGGGATTTTTTTCCTTCATTCCACCACTAGAATACTTTTTTTATTGCATGGCAGTAAAATTCTCTCATGCACTAACTTGGCTGCAGAATGGCATTTTCTGGCAAAGGGATGCTGCTTCTGCCAGCCAGCACTGCACTGTTCTTGGTGTCTTGGTGCCATTTTTCACTGTATCCCGTATTCCCAGAATCCAGGGCTATCTCTCAGGGTTCTGAAGGAGTGCTGTATTTGGATTTTTGGCTTCAGTGTGGGAAGTGCATGATGTAACCTGTGGCATCTCAGCTGTAGGCCAGGAACCCTGGAAAAGCAAGCTCGCATTCACGAGGAGCCGCTTACTCTTGAAAGCCCAGCTGTCTTGCAAGAGGTGCCGCACAGGGTGAGATTTAACCTTACATCATTCTTTGTTGAAATCACCTCTGAGAAGTCTTAATATGCTTCAATGGTTTCTGCAGAACAGCTTATTCCACCCAGAGCAATTCAGTGCATTGTAACATGTACTGGACTGCTTCCTGTAATTGCTGTCTTGTGCTCTGCAAGACTTTTAGCCACTTTTCCTTCAGTTTTCTTGGTAGTTAGCATTTTCTGTTTATCAAGCACAGCATTAGGTTCCTATTTCTGTCTCAGAAATTTGATATGATGTTTCTAGTTAGTTCCGATTCACTTCTCTAGATCTTCATTTAACTTTTAGCCATGTTTCTTCTGCCTCCTGTGGAAATGGACTTAATGCTTTTGCTGTAACTTTATCTTGAAATATTAATCACAAATTAATCATGGTAAATCAAGTTGATGTTTTGCTCTACTAAAATCTTGTGACTGCAGGTCGGAAGAGTTGGGAGCGAACAGCCTGAGGAAGTGGACTGTGGAAGCTGAAGGTTGTCCAGCCAAAGCTGAGTGTGTGGCTCTGACACTGACCAAGGCTGGAAAGAGTTACTGTGTGGACAGAGAATGTTAGAACCAGGTGAGCTTTCACAGGATGAAAGGAGCGAGGAGAGAATCGAATGGAAAGAATTGCTGAGATCAGGTTTGAGCCCTTTCTTTGGGTTTGGGATTTGTTTTGGTTTTTTTGTTACCCAACACTGCTTAGCATTACTACTGTGAGATTTAAAGTTTTCTCCAAAAACTCAGAATGAATTTCCCCACTCTGCCCCACTGGTAGGCACCGCATCTCTTAGAAAAGCTCCTACCCACCATCTTCACTGCCCCAGTTTGAAGTAGTGCTCCAGTTTAGCCCGTAGTAATGGGTCTTACATCCCTTTCTGTTCAGGTAACTACACCATTTTGTTATTGACATATCTGCCAGAGGAGCCTACATTACTCCAGTGTAATTTGTGAGGCAGTTTCTGCTCTAACAAGTTTTTGAATGCTGCTCAACTGCAAGAGAGCTCCTTCTGGATGTTTGAAGGTGACAGAAGAGATGGTCGCATCCCAGGAGCTTGATTTTGGAATGTTTAATGGAATTGGCCCAGTAGCTTTTACTTGTGGGCTTTGCAAGTCTGCCCACAGCAGGTCCAGCCTGTGCTTCAACTTAGAGCCCTCAGTGGGCAGGGAAATGGACCTTGGAGAGATTGTTACAGCTCTACTTAACGCTTTCTGAATTGGGATGATTTTCTGGAAGTAGGCTGTCCATTCTGACCCATTTTCTTCTCTCTCCTTGCAGACTGTAGCTGCTAAAAGGCTGAGGTGAGACCAGGATCTGCAAAATCTCTGACTCTCCATGTCTTCCCAAGGCTGAAGCCGTGTTTGCTGTCAATGACAACCCAGTGGAAGATGCTAAAGACTGAAAACTTTGGGGTTTTTCCCCTGAATCCCACGACACTCTCTGCAGCTGTGCCCTGCATATCTCTTAAAAGAGTTTCCGGCTTTAGAAGGGTTTTACCCTGTGCAATATTGATCTATAAGTCAATGAAAAAGAATCTTACTGTATCAATGTGATGTTACTTGGTTTGAGTTGTTTAATTAAAGCATATCATTGATAAGGGGTTTGAGAATCCCTTGGACGGCCCTTGGGGCTGGCAGCTCTGATTTATTTTCTCTTCATTCCTTTAATGTCGTTCAATTATTTCTTAAGCAATTACTGCAATTTGGATATCCAGTAAGGACAGCAGCATTCCCACTCTGCTGGATTGGGAAATCCAAGCCCAATTCCTTGGAGAGATTGAGGGGATGGGGAGCTGAGCCTCAGGCTGGGTTTTGACAGTGGGAATTCGGTGAGGAAGAAAGAAGAGAGATTTCCCCAAAAAGGGGTTTAGGCCAGTTCTGCTGGCTTTGGGTGCCTCTACCTCCCAAAAATCCTCCTGGTTCAACAGGACTTGAAGAAGCAGCAGGATGTGCTAGGGGCCTGTGCTGAGACCCCCAAACCCTGGTCAGGGAGGCTGGGAAGTGTCAGCTCCAGAGGAACACCAGAGAGGGGCTACGCTGGGACGCCTCAAATTGCAGCCAGAGATGCTGGGCACTGCTGCACCTTTGGGACACTGCAGCGAGGCTCCACTGCCTGATGCAGAGAGCTGTCCCATTATTGTTTGTCGTGCTTAGAAGCGGGCAGGTCATTCCAGCTGCACGGGTTGAAAAGCCCAGGGGAGCAGGTGGAGTCGCAGACGATCACACAGAAGCCAAGCTGGGAGAGGAAATGAGCTGTGCCACAGATTTCTTTTTCCCCAATGCCCCAGCACAGCCCCGGCTGCGGGCGGATCAAGAGCGGCTCGGCCCCAGTGCCCGGCCCGGAGCGGCTCCTGCCGCCCGCCGCCATCCCGGTCCCAGTCCCGGCCCCAACGCCGCCCCGGTGCTCCGGCCCCCAGACGCACAGCCCGCCCGCCGGGGGAGAGGCGGCTGCTCTCGGGACCCCCAGCCGACACCGAGAGGAGCCGAACGAGAAACCCCCAGTCCCACTCCCGGCTCTGCCTCAGTGCCCCGAGCTCCGCCCAGCCCGGGAGCAGCCCGGGCTGGGCTCCAGTGTGAGGGGGGGCCGGCCCGGGGGAGAGGGGCGGGGCCGGCTCGGGGGAGAGGGGCGGGGCCGGCCCGGAGGAGAGGGGCGGGGCCGGCCCGGAGGAGAGGGGCGGGGCCCGCTCGGAAGAGAGGGGCGGGGCCGGCCCGGAGGAGAGGGGCGGGGCCGCGGGCGATGGTCCCACCTACAACTCGGGCAGGGCGGGGAGGGCTCGGGGTGGGGCCGGGGCTCTGTGAGGCACTGCTGCAGATGTGGAAGTGTCTGAGCTGGAGATATGCAGAGAACATCTGAATTCCATACTTGCCCCTTGTGCAATGAAGAACTAAGTTGCACGCGAGGGGAGCAGTATTTATAAACTGTCTCCATATTTCCCTGTCATTCTGGCTGTTTGGATTTAGCCTGGGCTTATCAGCTAGATCATAAACAAGCCAACCCAGCTCCTGAACTCTCAATGAAATGCTTCTACAGACAGACAAGCTAGTAATGATTCCAAAGGAAAAATTGTAAATGAAGGCTAATGATTGCTGGGGAATTTCCTTAGGAACTTCCTTAGGAATGATGAACTTCACACACAGAATTTTGGAGGTGGAATCCAAATTTCAGCCTTGGGCACTTGCAGGAGAAGAGGGATCCTTATCCATAGCAAGGAAAGTCTGGTGCCCCAGTGTGTCAAGTGCTGACAGTGAACTGTCTAGGGAATGAGCAGCAAGTCCCCCCTGCCCTCACACTCAGAGCGGCAGCAGCCACAGGTGTCAGCTATGAGAATGATGAGGACAGGGAACAAAGACAGCTGGGTGCTGTAACGATGATGAGGGGGCGGGTCCTCCCGAGGCTGCTTTAAGAGGGGGTGCCTCAGCTCAGTTCCGCATGGAGCTGCTGGAAGAGAGAGGCTTATGGTGGCCTCCCAGGCATGTCTCATGGAGTGATGGTGAGAGCCTCTCATTGGGTCTGGGGGAGCAACTGGATGCACTTGGGTGTGGGGCTTTGCTTGAAGGAGGTGCTGGGGGGCAAACCTTTGTGCTAGACGGGGCAGCAGCCGGTGAGCCAGTGTGGGTTTGTACAGGGGACTTTCACCTTTTGCTTTTCAATTTTATCTTGCTAATCCCTCCCTGCTGCCCCTGAAAAAAATGGGGGTTATGAGGACAAAGGAAGTTTAAATTGAGGGAAGAAACTCCTGTTTTGTTATTGTCTGTGTTTAAATTGGTGAAAACCCCCCTTTGCCTAGGATTTTAATGAATAGTAGTATTTAAATGTGGTTTTTATTAAATATTATGGTTTTTGGTGGTATATAGTGTTTTGCTTTATTTTTTGGTTGTATTTATTAGATGTAATTTAGTTTTTGAGTGAAGATAACTTAATGGATGAGTTTGTTTGTATTTGAGATAGAATTAATTCGAGTAGCTTTTTAAATAGACTTCTGATAAATGTTATTGAGGTTTTGTTTTTATTTATTGTATGTAGGGATTCAGATTGGGTAGGGCTGGCTTGGGTGATGGAGATTTGGGTGTTTTGTTGGATGCAGCTTTTAATATTTAAAAGTTTTTTCTGTTTAGTTTTTTTAAGGTGGTTTTTACTATTTCACTGTGTAGATTTATTTTGTTTGTTGATGGTGTATGATAAGGGATACGGTCTATTTATTTAATGTTGTATTTCTTACTTCAGGTGTTGATCATGTTTTTTTTTTTAGACTGGGTTTTGTTGTTTGTTTTTTTTTATGGGGTATGATATGTTAAAGGATATGCTTTCTAAGGCTTACCATGGTGTAATGGGATGTAATATGAGGTACAGGGTCTGCTTTCAGTCATTTAGTGGTGTTTATTGTTATTGCGGTGAGTATGTAGTGTTTTGGTTGGTTTGAGGTAGTGTGATGTAGTTAATTTGTTAGGATTTTCTAATACATGTGGTTGGATTATTGTTTCTTTTATTGCAAGGGTTTATTCATTTGGTTTATTTGGTTGCAGTATATGTTTGATAGGTTCAGATAATTTGGGAGATACTGTTCATGGTTAAATTGATCTTTTGGTTTTGTGTGTATATATAGGTGATTTTTTTGTTTGGATGGTTTGAGGCATTATGGGTTTATTGAATTAGGAATAATATTTTTGGTGTTGTTAAGTTTATTTGTGATATTTTTATATTTGCGGCATGATTTGTTTGTTGTTTTGGTGGGTCTTATTTGTTTTATTTTTGCAAACATGGCAGTGATATGGTGGATTTTTTAGGTAGTTTTTTGGGGTAGTGACATTCCTGTTTTGTTGCGGTGTGGATTTTCTACTCTAAGTTTTCAAGCTAGCTTTCTATTTCATTTGTGTGTTATGATTTAAATTATACATACTGTTAGGTGTCAATCCTCTGTGCCCCTGCCTCTATTTCTAGAGCTTTCCCTGCCAGTCTTTTTTAAATCGATATATCATTTGCTGTTTCATATCATCACACTGCTTCTGCTATTCCCATTGGATTTTGTTCTGTACTCCCTGCCCTAAACCCCTCCCTGAGTGCATTTTCATTGGTTGCTTGCTTTGTATTGCCCTGTCTATAAAACGCACGGGAGGACACGTGCCCCCGGTCTTTGGGGTCCAGCTTTTAGTTGTTATGCTTCAGTTATACCTGTAATAAATCTCCTTAGTTTACCCCAAGACCCGTCTCGTCTTCACTTTGTCTCTGCGCGCATAGACTGGCTGAACCAGAGTCCCGGTGGGGAAGTGAGAGCTCCCCGGGGGAAGGTGTCGCACCCCTGAATGTCGCTGCGTGCCCTGGGGTTTAGGAAAACACGCACAGCGACACTGTTTACTAGTTTAGATTTTTTCATGTTGTTAATTAGTTTGGGTTTTTTAGTTATTTTATAGAGTAGTGGTTATTATTTATGAGTTAGTGTAGGTTTTTTTAGTTGTGTTTAGGGTCAGTTGTAGGTCAGTTTTGAGTTCAGCAAGTTGGATTGATTTATATCTTCTGCTAGTTTTTGTGATTTGCTGTGTGGAATTCTCTATGGTTGTTTCCAGTTTTTGTTCTATTTTTATGATGTGATAAGAATTGTTAGTGAAAAGACTCTAGTGTTCTTTGTTTGTATGGTGGAGTTTTTTAGTTTGTGTTCATTTTTTGGTTTTTTTTTGTTAATGGTAATAAAGATTTTTTGGGGGGTTAATTTGTGATTACTTGAAAGATTTTAGGGACATTTAGGCTTTTTTATGTGGGTGTGCTGTATGAAGAGAGTAATTTATTTGTTTTATGTGATGTTGGTGGTGTGGTGGGTAGAGGGCCTTTTTGTAGTAGTTATTTTAAATGTTTGAGGGGTTTTGGCACTTTAGTTACAGTGGGACTTTTAAATTTTATTTTTAGTTAGTTTTTTTAGGTTTTATTACAGTTAACAGTTGTGATTTTTTTTGCTGTGTTAGTAATAGAAGTGGATTTTGATTTTGTATGTAGTGATGGGATTATTGTATATGGCATACTAGTGTTGACTGGGATTTAAATTTCTGTGGTTCTGATGTGTTAGGTTAATATGTTTATGTATTTCAAAACACATGGGATTTTGCTTTTTGTTTGGTTAGAGACAGGCCTTTTTAAGTTTGGGGAGGTTCTGGATGTATATTTGAGTTTTTTTAAAGGAATTGGACGAGGTATTATTTTCATTATATTTAGTAGTTTGATTATGGGTCATCAGAGTTGGCTTTTTTTGGTGCAATTTTTTTTGAGTTTTCTTTTTCAAAGTTCATGTATTTGTGTGGTTAGGGCAGTGGTGTTTCTGGTGTAACTCTAAGCATCCATTGTTGTTTGTGTGTTCCAGCTGCTCTGCTCGTATTACATTGAGACCCCCTTACAGAGCGGCAAACAGCTCTGCTGAGACCGTGCCCTGATGTTTGGTTTTCTTTGTGAGAGCTGACTGAGACACAGCAGCCCGGGGACAGCAGGGAATTCCCCAAGGGCAGGACGGCCTTCCTTTGCACCCGACGCAGATTCTCGTTCCCGGAAGTCCCAGAGATAAGTGGAGGGCTATGAGCCACAGAGGGGATGAAAGCAGGGTGCCGGGTGGGAACTCGCGGAGAGGGGTCTGGAGTCAGCTCTGCAGACCGGGATGGCCCAGATGTGACCCTTTAGGCCACATCGAGGGAAAGTCTCCGTTTTGATCACAGTGCTGAGGTGTGCAGGGCAGAGCAGTCCCAGGCCATGTGGAGTCACTTGTCTGTTGTGCACTCTGTGTCTTTTGGGCGTCTCACATGCAATATCTTCTGCCTTAGCCCTTCGAGGAGCCTCTCGGAAACACCAGGCATCGTTCTTAATACCTCCCTATTCCTCAGCTCGGTGGCTTTGACTTGGGACCTCGCACGCACATCAGAATCACATCTCTCTTCAGAAGCATCCGGTCCCAGGTCTTTTCAGGTCTTGTTCTGAGCTGTACTGACAGCTGTGCACCGCAATGATCCATTGTGGCGGAGTAGGCATTGTAAGAATGCCGAGCTAGGTCGAGGTATCTGACCGTAGGTTTCTCGGGCATCCATCTTTGCGGTTCTCGGACGAAGCAGTTCTGCTGGCGTCTTCTTGCTGCCGGGTTCTTTGAGCGTCATCGGCTCTACATCGGTCTTACCTCGGTCATCTCCTTCCGCATTCTCTCGGCCCTCAGGGTCCTTCTTCTTGCCAAGCCTTTTCTCTCGCTGTTGCGTCCTTCTCGTTTGTGGTGTCCTGTGTCACGGGTGTTGGTGTGCGTTTGGCCCTGCGCTGCTCTGCCCTGCTGCGTAGCCTGGGTGTAGGGGTAATAGGGCATGTCCCGGGGACTTGAAGTTTGCAGTGTAGGGTGTAGTGGGAGCGTAGAGGGTATTTTTAGGTGGGCACAAGATGCCTGGAGGTTTTAAGTTATCCTGCAGTGCTCTGACTTTTGTACTGACTTTCAGATGCAGATGGATTAAATCTGTGGCAGAGGGCCCCATCCTGGGTGAGGGTGTTCTCCTCCTCCACTGCCTGAAGAAGAAGGTTGGTTGGTGTTGGTCTTGGCAGGGGAGGTGTGAATGGTGGCTACATTGCAGCATTGTTCTTTGTGTTTATTTTTAGGTACTAAAGCTGGGTATTGGCAGTAAAGGTCAATGAAGCAAGGTGAGCAGTGACTGGTGGATAGAAGCAGTTTTTATTGCTCAGGTCTTAATTTCTGGTGCAGCTCTAAGCATCCACTGTTGTTTTTTTATTTTAGTTGGTTCACTTGCTGGATGTCCCAGCCCTGGATGCCAGAGGCCAGATGGGTGTAAGCTTAAGGTACACTTGTGGCATACCTTAGTTGGACTGGGGAGGTTGCTGTTTCACACTGTTTCAGCATGCATTTTTGCTTGATTTCTTTGCAGGTGCTGCTGCTGCCCTAGGCATGCCAAGGAACGGAGGAGAGCAGGTGAGGGGGCATTTAGGCAGGGTCGCTCCTGGGCAAGGGGTTAAGCATGTACCTTTTCATTTTGCAGGTATCCTCCGGGCAGCCTCTGGAGTCGAATGTAGATCTAAGATGAGCCAGGACAGCAGTGTGGAGGAGACCTGGGGATTATTCTTCTGGAGGGGATCGTCACATTTTCATTTTCATGGTCCTAGGTGCCCTGTGGAGGTGCAGAGCTGATTTTGGATACGGCAGCACCGAAGCGGACACAGAGAATGTCTCGATGTTGACGGTCCTGATGCGTTCTTTTCAATCAAGAATGGATTTTGTCTACTCATCTCCTGAAAGATAAGTGTTGGGGCTGGTGGTCAGGAGCAGAGGAAAAACTTTTTCTGTTCTAGGAGGCAATTTAAAGTTAGCTGAGACGAGAGGGCTGTAGAGGGATGGACCATTTGGAAGTAAAGGGAGAGCATTTCTCCTCAGCCTCGTTGGAGCCTTCCCTGGCCAGGACAGTTCTGACCCCTCTCCGTGTTCTAGCGAGCTTTGTGGTGTCAGCTATCTTCAGGAGTGCACAGGGTTAGGGTGCACCAGGGGATGCCTGGCCCACCCTGGGATCCGTGTCCTAGGAGGAACCCAAGTTGCAGGTTGTACGGTTCAGCAGGGGCACTTGACAGTGACACACAGAGGCTGAGGGAGGGCTTGAGAGGGAAAGGACTCAAGGGCTAGAGAGCACAGAGTGAAAATAAGGGCTACAAGTTAGAATACAGATATATCAGCCCTCACAGCAGCCCCTCCCAACCCTTGTTGTTCTGAGAGTAGGTGCTGGCAGCAACCCTAATGCAGGACAATGCCAGAACTCGTGAGAAGTGCAGGCAGTAACCCTAAGGCTAGGGTGAGGCAGGAAGTGATAGTGGGGAGCAGCATCCGACAGGGTTGAGTATAACCGGGGGTTTCCCGCCCCAGCCCACCCTGCGATCGTCTGTCTCTCCGCAGCCGGGGATTGCTGCCTGTCCCCGCTCGAGGCGACGGTCGGCTGGGCTTCGTGGCCATTGCCACCGCAAAGAGCTCTTCAGCTCTGTCAGCCTCTGCCCTGACTCAGGGCCATGCTTCGGATAGGAAGGGCAAACTGTGGATGATGTGTCTCGCTTGCGGGACAACTCTTGGGACCCTAACGGTAAAGGCGCGTCCTCGGCTGCAAGCGTAGGGTTCTCGAGAAGTAGGGTTCAGCAGGGGCACTTGATAGTGACACACAGAGCCTGAGGGAGGACTTGAGAGGGAAAGGACTCAAGGGCTAGAGAGCACAGAGTGAAAATAAGGGCTATAGCCAGGGATACAAGTTAGAATACAGATATACCTGCCCTCACAGCATCCCTCCCAACACCCCTGTTTTTCTGAGAGTAGGTGCCGGCAGCAACCCTAATGCAGGACAGTGCCAGAACTCCTGAGAGGTGCAGGCAGTAAGCTGAAGGCTAGGCGAGGCAGAAAGCAGCAGTGGGGTTGTGGATTCCCCTGGGTTTTTTATTAACAGGATATGCCCACCATGGGATCTGTGTCCTGCTCTGGTGAGTGGTCACTGCCCCAAAAACGCGATGAGGACTTTGGCTCTGCAAGTTTGAGCCTCTGAGCGTTGCTAAATCTATTATTCAATGACCCAGGCATTCATAGAAGACAGTGAGTAGCAAAGGGGCAGGTGTTGGTAATTGTGCTGCCAAGGCCTTGTGTTCACATTTGGTTTCCTTTATTGTAGCCGCCTGAGAGACGACAGCCCGGTACCAGTGGGAAATTCCTCAAGGGCGAGGCGGCCTCGTTTTGCACCCGATGCCGATTGGCGTTCCCAGACATCAAAGAGATAAGTGGAGGGCTGTGAGCCACAGAGGGGGCTGAAAGCGGGGTGGCCAGTCAGGAGTCAGCAGGAGGGTTTTTTGAGTCAGATTTGCAGTCTGGGATGGCCAAGATGTGGCCCCTTAGGGACCTAAAGGGAAAGTCTCACTTGATCGAAGTGCTGAACTGTGCAGGGCAGAGCAGTCCCAGGCCATGTGGAGTCACTTGTCTGTTGTGCACTCTGTGTCTTTTGGGCGTCTCACATGCAATGTCTTCTGCCTTAGCTCTTCAAGGAGCCTCTTGGAAACACCAGGCATCGTTCTTAATACCTCCCTATTCCTCAGCTCGGCACCTTTGACACTCGGGACCTCGCACGCACATCAGAATCGCATCTCTCTTCAGAAGCATCCGGTCCCAGGTCTTTTCAGGTCTTGTTCTGAGCTGTACTGGCAGCTGTGCACAGCAGTGATCCCTTATGGCGGATTAGGCCTCGTAAGAAGGCCGAGCTAGGTCGAGGTATCTGACCGTAGGTTTCTCGGGCATCCATCTTTGCGGTTCTCGGACGAAGCAGTTCTGCTGGCGTCTTCTTGCTGCTGGGTTCTTCGAGCCTCATCGGCTCACCATCGGTCTTACCTCGATCGCCTGCTTTCACATTTTCTTGATCCTTAGTCATTCTGGATCATTCATCTTGCCGAGCCTTTTCTCTCGCTGTTGCGTCCTTCTCGTTTGTGGTGTCCTGTGTCACAGGTGTTGGTGTGTGTTTGGCCCTGCGCTGCTCTGCCCTGCTGCGTAGCCTGGGTGTAGGAGTAATAGGACATGTCTTGGGGACTTGAATTTTGCAGTGTAGGGTGTAGTTGGAGCGTAGAGGGTATTTCTAGATGAGCACAAGATGCCTGGAGCTTTTAAGTTATCCTGCAGCGCTCTGACTTTTGTGCTAACTCTCTTTAAGCTGCGGATGGATTAGATCCATGGCAGAGGGCCCCATTCCAGGTGAGGGGCTCTGCCCCATGCAGGTCAGTCACCGTTTGTCTTCAGAGGGGCAGCGTAAATGGTGGCTGTGTTACAGCGCTGTTCTTTGCATTTGTTTTTAGGAAGCATGGCTGGATAGCGGCAGCCAAGGTGAAGCAAACAAGGTGAGCGTTGATTGGTGGACAGAATCAGTTGCTGTTGCTCAAGTCTCTCTTGATGGTGTAACTGTAAGTGTCCATTATGGTGTGTTTTAGGGGGTCCACTCGCATCACGCCGAACTCCGCTCAGCGACCGGACGACGGAGCTGCTTCGCCTCTCTCGTGAGCCGTCGGGGAGCACGACAGGACTCCGTGATGAAGCCTCCATCTTCTCCGTTTGAAGGTGCCGTCCGGACTGCGGTAAGGGCCGAGGCGTTGCGGTGGGTCGGGGAGGTAGGGAGGAGGAGCGAGGGTCCACTCAAGTTTCAGCCGTGCCGCATCACCTCGTCTCCTCTTAAGCCAGGTATACCCTGTGACCTTGGCGTGGGGCTCAAGGATCCGGGCCTTTTCGGGAGATGGTGAGTAGCAGAATTGTCAGGTGTTGGCAGTAGTGCTGCCAAGGCCACGTGTTCACGTTTGGTTTCCTTTATTCTAGCCGCCTGAGAGACGACAGCCCGGTACCAGCGGGAAATTCCTCAAGGGCGAGGCGGCCTTGTTTTGCACCCGATGCCGATTGGCGTTCCCAGACATCAAAGAGATAAGTGGAGGGCTGTGAGCCACAGAGGAGTTGAAAGCGGGGTGGCCGGTTGGGTTTTTTGAGTCAGATTTGCAGTCTGGGATGGCCAAGATGTGGCCCCTTGGCCTACTAAAAGGTAAAGTCTCACTTTTGATAGCAGTGCTGAACTGTGCAGGGCAGAGCAGTCCCAGGCCATGTGGAGTCACTTGTCTGTTGTGCACTCTGTGTCTTTTGTGTGTCTTGCCTTTCGTGTCGTTGTCCCTACAAGGGGCCTTTTGGAAACCCTGGCTTGTGTCTTAGCATTTGTAATCTCTGCGTTCCTCAGCTCGGTGGCTTTGACTCGGGACCTCGCACGCACATCAGAATCACATCTCTCTTCAGAAGCATCCGGTCCCAGGTCTTTTCAGGTCTTGTTCTGAGCTGTACTGACAGCTGTGCACCGCAATGATCCATTGTGGCGGAGTAGGCATTGTAAGAATGCCGAGATAGGTCGAGGTATCTGACCGTAGGGTTCTCGGGCATCCATCTTTGCGGTTCTCGGACGAAGCAGTTCTGCTGGCATCTTCTTGCTGCCGGGTTCTTTGAGCCTCATCGGCTCTACATCGGTCTTATCTCGGTCATCTCCTTCCGCATTCTCTCGGCCCTCAGGGTCCTTCTTCTTGCCGAGCCTTTTCTCTCGCTGTTGCGTCCTTCTCGTTTGTGGTGTCCTGCATCACGGGTGTTGGTGTGCGTTTGGCCCTGCGCTGCTCTGCCCTGCTGCATAACCTGGGTGTAGGGGTAATAGGACATGTCCCGGGGACTTGAAGTTTGCAGTGTAGGGTGTAGTGGGAGCGTAGAGGGTATTTTTAGGTGGGCACAAGATGCCTGGAGCTTTTAAGTTATCCTGCAGCGCTCTGACTTTTGTCCTAAATTTTTTTCAGATGCGGATGGATTTTTCCCTGGCAGAGCACCCCAAGGAGGAAACGGTTGTGGGTGAGAGACTTGCACACTGAAGGTACCTTGGAAAATGTGTAGCTTTGTCCTGGATTTTGGGGTTTTTTAAAATTTTCTACAAGGTTTTAAATATGAGCTTGTTAGAATTTAATGGTAAGGACTGAAAACGGGTTGGCTGCCAAGTTATACATAACAAAGTCAACTTTTTTGAATATCGGTGAGGCTTCTATTTTGTTTTTGAGACTTTCCTTTTTTGCTGACTTTTGCTCTCACTCTCACGTCTTTCCCTTTCGCTCTCACTCTCACTTCTTTCCCTTTCGCTCTCACTCTCACTTCTTTCCCTTTCGCTCTCACTCTCACTTCTTTCCCTTTCGCTCTCTTTCTCTCTCTCTCTAACTTTCTGTTTCTCTCTCTCTCTCTCTCTCTCTCTAACTTCATTTCTGTTTCTGTCTTTTTCTAGTTCTCTCTCTAACTTTATTTCTCTTTCTCTCTATTTCTAGTTCTCTCTCTAACTTTATTTCTCTTTCTCTCTATTTCTAGTTCTCTCTCTAACTTTAACTTTATTTCTCTCTATTTCTAGTTCTCTCTCTAACTTTAACTTTATTTCTCTCTATTTCTAGTTCTCTCTCTAACTTTATTTCTCTCTCACTCTCCCTCTTTTTCTCTTTCGCTCTCACTCTCCCTCTTTTTCTCTTTCGCTCTCACTCTCCCTCTTTTTCTCTTTCGCTCTCACTCTCCCTCTTTTTCTCTTTCGCTCTCACTCTCCCTCTTTTTCTCTTTCGCTCTCACTCTCCCTCTTTTTCTCTTTCGCTCTCACTCTCCCTCTTTTTCTCTTTCGCTCTCACTCTCACTTCTTTCCCTTTCGCTCTCACTCTCACTTCTTTCCCTTTCGCTCTCACTCTCACTTCTTTCCCTTTCGCTCTCTTTCTCTCACTTCTTTCCCTTTCGCTCTCTTTCTCTCACTTCTTTCCCTTTCGCTCTCTTTCTCTCACTTCTTTCCCTTTCGCTCTCTTTCTCTCTCTCTCTAACTTCATTTCTGTTTCTGTCTATTTCTAGTTCTCTCTCTAACTTTATTTCTCTCTCTCACTTTATTTCTAGTTCTCTCTCTAACTTTATTTCTCTCTCTCACTTTATTTCTAGTTCTCTCTCTAACTTTATTTCTCTCTCTAACTTTATTTCTCTCTCTCACTTTATTTCTAGTTCTCTCTCTAACTTTAACTTTATTTCTCTCTCACTCTCACTTCTTTCCCTTTCGCTCTCACTCTCACTTCTTTCCCTTTCGCTCTCACTCTCACTTCTTTCCCTTTCGCTCTCACTCTCACTTCTTTCCCTTTCGCTCTCACTCTCACTTCTTTCCCTTTCGCTCTCTTTCTCTCTCTTCTTTCCCTTTCGCTCTCTTTCTCTCTCTCTCTCTAACTTTCTGTTTCTCTCTCTCTCTCTCTCTCTCTCTAACTTTCCGTTTCTCTCTCTCTCTCTCTCTCTCTCTAACTTCATTTCCGTTTCTCTCTCTCTCACTTTATTTCTAGTTCTCTCTCTAACTTTATTTCTCTTTCTCTCTATTTCTAGTTCTCTCTCTAACTTTAGTTCTCGTTCTCTCTATTTCTAGTTCTCTCTCTAACTTTAGTTCTCGTTCTCTCTATTTCTAGTTCTCTCTCTAACTTTAGTTCTCGTTCTCTCTATTTCTAGTTCTCTCTCTAACTTTAGTTCTCGTTCTCTCTATTTCTAGTTCTCTCTCTAACTTTAGTTCTCGTTCTCTCTCTAACTCTATTTCTAGTTCTCTCTATTTCTCGTTCTCTCTCTAACTTTATTTCTCGTTCTCTCTATTTCTCGTTCTCTCTCTAACTTTATTTCTCGTTCCCTCTATTTCTCGTTCTCTCTCTAACTTTATTTCTCTCTATTTCTCGTTCTCTCTCTAACTTTAACTTTATTTCTCTCTATTTCTAGTTCTCTCTCTAACTTTAACTTTATTTCTCTCTATTTCTAGTTCTCTCTCTAACTTTAACTTTATTTCTCTCTATTTCTAGTTCTCTCTCTAACTTTAACTTTATTTCTCTCTATTTCTAGTTCTCTCTCTAACTTTAACTTTATTTCTCTCTATTTCTAGTTCTCTCTCTAACTTTATTTCTCGTTCTCTCTATTTCTAGTTCTCTCTCTAACTTTATTTCTCCTTCTCCAGCGCCCAGCCTGGACTTGCTCTGTGGGGGGGCCTGTTCCATCTGCCTGAACCAAGGACATCCTGCCCAGGTTTGACACTTGACTCCCGTTGTTTTTCCTCTTGCAGGCAGCTGGCAAAAGAGGAGAGAGCCCCTGCGAGGCAGAGCCCCTGGAATGCCCTGTCCCGGTCTGAGGTTCCCACTTTTCTCTCCAACTCCCGGAGAATTGCTGGAGCAGAACCAGAGAGAGTCCATTTTATTTCCTGCCTTTTCCAATAAACGGTGACTTTCAGCTGGAGTGTGTTCCTGGTGTCATCCTCCTCCTCCTCCTCCCTGGATTTGTAAATAAATGTCCTGATTTTGGCCAAGGAGAATTTTGTTGTTCCAGGCATTGTGGCTCTTTTGTTTCATTGAAACTTCCCAACTCTGCTGAGACTTTGAGATGTCAAATACAAGTAAGACTGGAGTTTCTTGGGATTGTTACTCACACAAAATAGGGATCCTTCTTGGACAGGAGTAACTTGACGTGTTTAATGCCGCTTCCCTTTAAAATCAGAGCAGGGGAAGCAGATTTGAAATCATCATTCCATGAACTTGCACCAAATTCCTCCAAAGCTGCAAAAGTTTTCCTTGTTAGAAATTCCTGAGCTTGTTTTCCAGGCAAGCTGGGATTTAGATGTTCTTTGTTCCTTGGATTTGCTGGTTTTCCTCTCTCTCATTTTAGTAAAGGATTTTTTTTTTTCATATTTTCCATGCTGATTGGAATTTTTGTACTGCTCAGGGCACATTGCCAAGGAAATGTACCAATTTCATGTTGGTAAATCAGGCATTGTTCAGCACCATATGCCCACAAGTCTGTAAATTCCCAGGGAAACTTGCTAAGTGTTGAATTGCCATAATGAATCTCTTTGTAAAGTTGATTATACTTTTTTATTTTTAATTACTTTGAATTTTTTATGTAGGGTTTTTTTTTAATAAGTGAGGTCTTTTTGTATTTTTAAATTTTTTCTTTCAAAAATTTTCCTTTGTAATTTTTCCTTTGTAATTTTTCCTTTGTAATTTTTCTCCTTTTTATTTTTTCCTTTTTATTTTTTCCTTTTTATTTTTTCCTTTTTATTTTTTCCTTTTTATTTTTTCCTTTTTATTTTTTCCTTTTTATTTTTTCCTTTTTATTTTTTTCCTTTTTATTTTTTTCCTTTTTAATTTTTCCTCTTTTTTTCTCTCTTTAACTTTTTCCTTTTTAATTTTTTCCTTTTTATTTTTTTCCTTTTTAATTTTTTCTTTTTTAATTTTTTCCTTTTTATTTTTGCTTTTTATTTCTAATTTTTCCTTTTTAACTTTTTAATTTTATTTGTTTCTGTGTTTTACTTGAAATTTTATTTGAAAACTTTTTTTTTTTTCTTCATGTTTTCTTTGTGTTGGTGTGTTTTGTTTTGCTTTGGTTTGGTTTGGTTTGGTTTTTTGCTCTCTCTCTACTCTTTTATCTACTTTTTTATAGCCCAAGTATGTAGAAGTTTGGCTGGTGGGAACAGAGGAGGTGACAAATGAAATCCATGTCCACTCCACGTCCGGATAGAATTGAGAGTGCAGCTAGAGAAATCTCTGTATTTTCTGCTAAATTAGAAATCCTGAACAGAGAAAGCTCTAAAGACCAAGGGGCCTTCTTTTTTCTTTTTCCTTTTTCCCCCGAACAATTCTCATTGTAGCCATTTACAGGATCAGGAACATTACCTTGAAGTCGAGGTGTATTTCACAGGTAGCGAGAAAACAAAGTAGACTTGATCTTGTAACTCTCATTGTTTAGTAACAAAGAAATCCAAAACAAAACAAACAACATAAAAAAAAAAAAAAATCCACCAACCCCACAAAAGAACAGAGAAAGAGAAATTATACCAATATTATTTTAATTTAAAACCACTTTCTCCCTTAGAAAACCAGGCTAATGTAATTCTGCTTAATTGGGGTGCTGTCGTGTTTAGGTTACTGAATTAATAGAGTTTAAAACATACAGCAATAAACACGAATTTTAAAAACTAAGTACAAAAATATGAATATATATAATAAAACAAATATAAATATGAAAAATAATATCGTAAGTAAATGCAATCTATAATATTTCTCATTACTTATATTATATACAGTAGTCTATATATTACATCCATAGATATGACTAGAAAAAAGACATGGTAATTATCAATATTAAAATAATAAATGTAAAGAAATAATGGAATAGAGCTTAAAACAGAGGGGGTTTTTTGGTTTGAATTTGCTTGGTGGCAGGGGTTCTCTTTTAAGCGGCGGCCGGGTGTCTTTCGGGGCGTTTCTTTTAGGGGGTTTCTGTGCACGTTCTCTTCGGGGGTCCCTGTCTGCTGTGTACACAGCGCGGTACTGCAGCTCTGCCCCGGGCCCGTCCCAGTGCTGCCGCCTTGTGGACACAGCGCGGTGCTGCAGCTCTGCCCCGTGCCCGTCCCAGTGCTGCCGCCCTGTGGACACAGCGCGGTACTGCAGATGTTCATCCCAGGGGAGTTGCTGGCTTGGCTAGAATTGGTTTCCCAGTAAAACTGGGGGTTGTCTAGAAAACCTGAATTTGTGGGAGGCACTGGGTTTGTTTTCCCTATCCCTGCATCACAGTCAAGAACACTCCTGGAGCTGTGTTAGGCAGTGGAAGGAGGGGAGAGCTGCATTTATTGAATTCCTTTGTTGTTGTTATTGTTGTATTTTTTCATGCTATTTTATTTTATTGTGTTTTAGATTTTCATGTTTTTTTATTTTGACTTTTAAAAAATATTTTAATGTTTCCTCAAATTTTTAATTTTTCGATTTTTAGTTTACTTTTATATTTTATAGTTATGATTTCACTTTTTATTTTATTTTCAATACCTTTTAAATTTTTATTTAGATTTATATTTTATTTTTATGTTTGCGGTTGTTTTGTATTTTTTAATGTTTCCTTAGTAATTTTTCCTTTGTCATTTTTTCCTTTGTCATTTTTTCCTCTATAATTTTTTCCACTATAATTTTTTCCTTTTTAATTTTTTATTTTTTATTTTTCTCTTTTTAATTTTTCTCCTTTTTAATGTTTTCCTTTCTAATTTTTTCCTTTCTGATTTCTCCTTTCTCGATTTTGTCAGGCACCCCCCTTTAAAACCGGGGTGCCTTCGGCCGTGCCACAACAAAGATGGCGGCCCAACAGGAAATGGTTTCAGCCACAAACAAGATGGCAGCCGGAAGTATGGGCAGCCACCTAATGCCCCGCTCAAGATGGCGGCTCGTCGAGCCGCCTTCGACCTTCCAAAGACGGCGGCCAAAAAAGGCGGGAAAACACAAGGACCACCCATGGGCGTCGACCCAACTGCCTGCGCCCGACCCCGAAAACGGCGCCGCTCAGGAACAATTTTCAGCGTCGCTTCCCGGCGCGAGGGAGCTGTGTGCCCGCTGTGCCGCGCCGCGGTGCGGTTGCGGCAGCCATTTTGGTGAGGCGCCTGAGTAACCAGCTACCCGGGGCCTTCGGGGGTGCCACAAAAAAGATGGCGGCTCTACCGGATGTGTCTTCACCACAACCAAGATGGCGGCTACAACGGGCGGAAGTAACGTTTATATAGGGTTTATATAGGGTTTGGACCCTATAGCCGCGGCCGAACCAAGGCTCTGCTGCAGGTGTATTCGAGACATCTTTCCTCTTTGTTTGACAGAAGGAAGAGGGGAAAAAAAAAAAAAAAAAAAAAAAAAAAAAAAGAGGAAGAAAAAACGGGAGCAGTTCCGGGGCGGTCCCGGGGCGGTCCCGGGGCGGTGTGCGCCGTCACTGCCGCCTTCTCGGCGGGCGATTCCAAGGCGCTGTCGGGCTCTCTGCCGGCCGGTCGGCGGGCGGGCGGCCGGGACGCGATGGCGCTGTGCCCGGAGCTGGAGCGCTCGCTGTCGCTGCTGCAGCCGGGCGCCGACCGGGCCCAGCAGCAGCAGGAGCGGCGGGCGGACGCGGCCCCCACGCCCATGGTGTTCATGTGCGCCGGCTGCGGGCGCCCCGTGGGCGACACCCGCACCTGGGGTTCAGTGTCGAGGACAGCGGCCCCATCCTGCTGCGCAGTGAGTACCAGCGCTGCCACCCCCGTGCCGCCGCGGTCGCTGCCGCCGTGCCTCCTGCCCTGCCTCCCGCCGCAGCTGCGGCCGCCAGCGTCGCCGCGGACCCGGGGCGGAAGGGCTCCGAGCTCCCCGGAGAGTGCGGATGGTGAGGGCCGGGCCTGGCTGGACACAGTCCCGGGGGAGTCGGGGTTCCCGGCGCTGGGGACCGGCAAAGGGCCCGGAGCGCTCGTGTGGCCCGAGAGCCCCTGGAGCACTTATCTGGGGTGGGCTGTACAAGCCGCGTATGGCCTAAGGGAGAGGGATTTCTCACAAGGACATGTAGTGATGGACAAGGGAGGCAGCTTTAGATTAAATGTCGGGAAGAAATTTTTCCCTGCGAGGGCGGTGAGGCCGTGGTACAGGTTCCCCAGAGAAGCTGTGGCTGCCCCTGTGTCCCTGGAAGTGCCCAAGGCCAGGTTGGACGGGGCTTGGAACACCCTGGGATAGTGGAAGCTGTCCCTGCCCAGGGCCGGGGGTGGAATGGGGTGAGCTTGAAGGCCCCTTCCACAATTCAGCGATTCTGATGGTCTTGGTCTTGCTGAGGTTAGCCAGCCTGAGGAGCTGATGCAAATTCAGGCTAAAAGATGAGTGCTCATCATTTATACTGTGTAAAGCATGAATGAAAGGTTAAAAAAGTTCTAATGCATGATTTAAAATTTTTTTTTTTATTTTTAAGAAAAGGGATGGGGAGAGGTGCCTCCTTTTATTTTCTTCTGAATAAATGTTATTCCTTGCTTGCAGCATGGTAGAAACCCTACTCTGCTCTGGCTGCTCCAGGACCCTTGGCAGCAGATACATGCACGCCTCAAGGCATCTCGACTGCAAGAGGGATTTGTTCTGTGTCCGTACTGACTCTGTTGAAAGGTAAGTGCAGAATGTTTATGGGTCAGCCTGCCAGCTCCACTGCACTCACCAGGCATGGCACTGAGGGTGCTCCTGTTACATCTCTGGCAAGGCTGGAGGGAGCGTCTTCTGCTGCTCTGTCCCACGGTGGTTTTCTGTATTGGTGCTGTTGGCATCCCAGTGCTCAGCTGTAGGGAACATCACCTGTGTAAGGCACATCCTAGAAAAAGAACCAAAACAAACCAACCTGGCCTGCCTTTTGTGTGGGAAGTTGCATTCCAGCCCAGAAAATATCACCAGGTCCAGGGCACTGGAGGGTTCCTTCGCATTTGATTGGAAGAGTTCACAAACCAAGCACCAAAGAGGCCTGGCTGGAGCCTGTTAGGGGTCCGCATGATCAGCAGGGAGTGTGGCCAGAGGGGCTCGGGCAGGACTTGGGGTGGCTCTGCCCTGTGCTGGCCACATCTGCTCTGTCCTTGCTAAGATGGGCAAAGGCAACTCTGACAACTGAGTACGTGCTTGAGACTCTCACTCAGCTGTCTTAAAATCTGTCTGGAAAATGAAAGTGTGCTTGGGTTTAGTTGGTTTATAGCACTTCAAAGGGGTTATTAAAAACTGTATCCTCAATTAAGGCTCCGCACCAGAGTCCTTTTGTGCAGGCATTGTCCTAATAGACAGTGGTTGTTCATCTGGACTGGTTTTAATGTCTCTTTTTTTTTTCTGAAGTTCCCATTTATTTTGCTGTATTGCTGTGGATATTCCCCTTGGTACTCTGGACAGGGTTTGGAGATTTTTTTCTTCATTCCACTGCTAGAGTACTTTTTTTATTGCATGGCAGTAAAATTCTCTCATGCACTAACTTGGCTGCAGAATGGCATTTTCTGGCAAAGGGATGCTGCTTCTGCCTGCCAGCACTGCACTGTTCTTGGTGTCTTGGTGCCATTTTCCACTGTATCCCGTATCCCCGGAATCCACGGCTGTCTCTCAGGGTTCTAAAGGAGTGCTGTGTTTGGATTTTTGGCTTCAGAGTGGGAAGTGCTCTGTAACCTGATGTAACCTGTGGCATCTCAGCTGTAGGCCAGGAACCCTGGAAAAGCAAGCTCGCATTCACGAGGAGCCGCTTACTCTTGAAAGCCCAGCTGTCTTGCAAGAGGTGCCGCACAGGGTGAGTTTTAACCTTACATCATTCTTTGTTGAAATCACCTCTGAGAAGTCTTAATATGCTTCAATGGTTTCTGCAGAACAGCTTATTCCACTCAGAGCAATTCAGTGCATTGTAACATGTACTGGACTGCTTCCTGTAATTGCTGTCGTCGTGCTCTGCAAGACTTTTAGCCACTTTTCCTTCAGTTTTCTTGGTAGTTAGCATTTTCTGTTTATCAAGCACAGCATTAGGTTCCTCTGGCTGTCTCAGAAATTGGATCAGTTGTTTCTAGTTCGTTCTGATTCACTTCTCCAGATCTTCATTTAACTTTTAGCCATGTTTCTTCTGCCTCCTGTGGAAATGGACTTAATGCTTTTGCTGTAACTTTATCTTGAAATAGTAATCATAAATGAATCATGGTAAATCAGGTTGATGTTTTGCTCTACTAAAATCTTGTGACTGCAGGTAGGAAGAGTTGGGAGCGAACAGTCTGAGGAAGTGGACTGTGGAAGCTGAAGGTTGTCCAGCCAAAGCTGAGTGTGTGGCTCTGACACTGACCAAGGCTGGAAAGAGTTACTGTGTGGACAGAGAATGTTAGAGCCGGGTGAGCTTTCACAGGATGAAAGAAGCGAGGAGAGAATCGAATGGAAAGAATTGCTGAGATCAGGTTTGAGCCCTTTCTTTGGGTTTGGGATTTGTTTGTGGTTTTTTTGTTACCTAACACTACCTAGCACTTACTTACTTACTTACTGTGAGATTTGAAGTTTTCTCCAAAAACTCAGAATGAATTTCCCCACTCTGCCCCACTGGTAGCAGCACACAGGAGAACAGAGCCTGTGGTTTGGATCTTGAGGGAGTTCCAGCAGTACAAGCTATGAGTTACCATGTTTCTCCCAAATTTACATCCAGCAAATCTGAGGAATTACCTCTTGCCTGAGCATTCCTGGTCTCTGTGACTCTTTAGTAAGAGACAGCTGGGACTGGCCAAGCTGAGACAGGATCTGTTCCTGTCAAACCATCTATTTCCCATGCGGATGAGAATCTGGGGGGCAAGTGCCCACATCACTCCTCACAAATGCCCACACATACTTCTGGGGCTGCTGTATCTATCTGCTGGATTTGTCAGCGCCAGCATTTGCGAAGGATCACCTTGTGAGCAACTCAAAAGACAGATAAATAGAGGCAGCAGCAATTGTCTTGAGTTTACCTTATGGTAAGGCTTATGGATATTTTTAATCACTATAAGAAGGCTTATGGATATTTTTGATCACTTTCTTAGCACTTGCAATTACCCCTGCTACCACACAAAAGAAACCGAGGAACAGGAAAGCTCCGCTCTGTATCTCTGGCAGAAGAAAAGCCAGCAAACCAGTTTGCGTTCACCCCGATTCCTAGTCCTGTGCTGCAAGTACAGAAATATCTTGAGCCTTTGGGAGGGGGACTGGGACTGTGGAACCCAGCTGCATGTGTCTCCTAGGCCACGTTTTTCTTGGAAGCACCTTTCCTAGTTTCACTGCTTTTTGGAAATGAACTGTTCTGAGCAGAACCAGTACCTTCAGACTCAGGGTCTGAAAACAAAACAACCATAAAAACCACTAAAAAGCCCCAAACCCCACTGCCTAAGAGAACAAAGAAAGAGAAAATATACCGGGATTATTTTAATAAACCTGAATTTGTGGGAGGCACTGGGTTTGTTTTCCCTTCGTGCGGCAGCACGAAGTTTGCACGCATTTTGCTGCCGCTTTGGCTCTCAAGAACTGGAAATGCCTGGATTTCTGCGTGGTTTCCCCAGGTTCTCCTATTTAGCAGGAGCTGCACGGTGAGGTCGGTGTTCTGAGGGAGGCCCTGGCACAGCTGCCAAAGGCCGGGAACGTGGAGTGTGCAGGGAGCATCCGGGGGGCTTCTCCCCCCTGAGTTTCTCCCGGGGTGTGCTGCCTGCACTGCTGGATGTTGGACCCGGCTTTGGGCCGTTCTCCTGCGGTCCCAGCACTGAGTGCTGCCCCTGTGGCCAGACCTTGCCGTGTGCCGGCACCAAACCCGGGCAGCCGGGGCTGCTTTTCCAGCCCTTTGGTGCCACGGGCGGCCCCCGATTGCCGGAGCTCCCCGGCACCCGGCCTGGACTCACTCTGTGGGGGGGCCTGTTCCATCTGCCTCAACCGAGGACATCCTGCCCAGGTTTGACACTTGACTCCCGTTGTTTTTCCTCTTGCAGGCAGCTGGCAAAAGAGGAGAGAGCCCCTGCGAGGCAGAGCCCCTGGAATGCCCTGTCCTGGTCTGAGGTTCCCACTTTTATCTCCGACTCCCGGAGAATTGCTGGAGCAGAACCAGAGAGTGTCCATTTTATTTCCTGCCTTTTCCAATAAACGGTGACTTTCAGCTGGAGTGTGTTCCTGGTGTTATCCTCCTCCTCCTCCTCCCTGGATTTGTAAATAAATGTCCTGATTTTGGCCAAGTAGAATTTTGTTGTTCCAGGCATTGTGGCTCTTTTGTTTCATTGAAACTTCCCAACTCTGCTGAGACTTTGAGATGTCAAATACAAGTAAGACTGGAGTTTCTTGGGATTGTTACTCACACAAAATAGGGATCCTTCTTGGACAGGAGTAACTTGACGTGTTTAATGCCGCTTCCCTTTAAAATCAGAGCAGGGGAAGCAGATTTGAAATCATCATTCCATGAACTTGCACCAAATTCCTCCAAAGCTGCAAAAGTTTTCCTTGTTAGAAATTCCTGAGCTTGTTTTCCAGGCAAGCTGGGATTTAGATGTTCTTTGTTCCTTGGATTTGCTGGTTTTCCTCTCTCTCATTTTAGTAAAGGATTTTTTTTTTTTCATATTTTCCATGCTGATTGGAATTTTTGTACTGCTCAGGGCACATTGCCAAGGAAATGTACCAATTTCATGTTGGTAAATCAGGCATTGTTCAGCACCATATGCCCACAAGTCTGTAAATTTCCAGGGAAACTTGCTAAGTGTTGAATTGCCATAATGAATCTCTTTGTAAAGTTGATTATACTTTTTTCTTTATTTTTAATTACTTTGAATTTTTTATGTAGGGTTTTTTTTTAATAAGTGATGTCTTTTTGTATTTTTAAATTTTTTCTTTTAAGAAATTTTCTATTTTAATTTTTCCTTTGTAATTTTTCCTTTGTAATTTTTCCTTTGTAATTTTCCTATTTTATTTTTTCCTTTTTATTTTTTTCCTTTTTATTTTTTCCTTTTTATTTTTTTCCTTTTTATTTTTTCCTCTTTTTTTCTCTCTTTAACTTTTTCCTTTTTAATTTTTTCCTTTTTATTTTTTTCCTTTTTAATTTTTTCCTTTTTAATTTTTTCCTTTTTATTTTTTTCCTTTTTAATTTTTTCCTTTTTAATTTTTTTCTTTTTATTTTTTCCTTTTTATTTTTTTCCTTTTTACTTTTTTCCTTTTTATTTTTTTCCTTTTAATTTTTGCTTTTTATTTTCTTTCTTTCTAATTTTTCCTTTTTAACTTTTTAATTTTATTTTTTTCTGTGTTTTACTTGAAATTTTATTTGAAAACTTTTTTTTTTTCTTCATGTTTTCTTTGTGTTGGTGTGTTTTGGTTTGGTTTGGTTTGGTCTGGTTTGGTTTGGTTTGGTTTGGTTTGGTTTGGTTTGGTTTGGTTTGGTTTGGTTTTTTCCTCTCTCTCTACTCTTTTATCTACTTTTTTATAGCCCAAGTATGTAGAAGTTTGGCTGGTGGGAACAGAGGAGGTGACAAATGAAATCCATGTCCACTCCACGTCCGGATAGAATTGAGAGTGCAGCTAGAGAAATCTCTGTATTTTCTGCTAAATTAGAAATCCTGAACAGAGAAAGCTCTAAAGACCAAGGGGCCTTCTTTTTTCTTTTTCCTTTTTCCCCCGAACAATTCTCATTGTAGCCATTTACAGGATCAGGAACATTACCTTGAAGTCGAGGTGTATTTCACAGGTAGCGAGAAAACAAAGTAGACTTGATCTTGTAACTCTCATTGTTTAGTAACAAAGAAATCCAAAACAAAACAAACAACATAAAAAAAAAAAAAAAATCCACCAACCCCACAAAAGAACAGAGAAAGAGAAATTATACCAATATTATTTTAATTTAAAACCACTTTCTCCCTTAGAAAACCAGGCTAATGTAATTCTGCTTAATTGGGGTGCTGTCGTGTTTAGGTTACTGAATTAATAGAGTTTAAAACATACAGCAATAAACACGAATTTTAAAAACTAAGTACAAAAATATGAATATATATAATAAAACAAATATAAATATGAAAAATAATATCGTAAGTAAATGCAATCTATAATATTTCTCATTACTTATATTATATACAGTAGTCTATATATTACATCCATAGATATGACTAGAAAAAAGACATGGTAATTATCAATATTAAAATAATAAATGTAAAGAAATAATGGAATAGAGCTTAAAACAGAGGGGGTTTTTTGGTTTGAATTTGCTTGGTGGCAGGGGTTCTCTTTTAAGCGGCGGCCGGGTGTCTTTCGGGGCGTTTCTTTTAGGGGGTTTCTGTGCACGTTCTCTTCGGGGGTCCCTGTCTGCTGTGTACACAGCGCGGTACTGCAGCTCTGCCCCGGGCCCGTCCCAGTGCTGCCGCCTTGTGGACACAGCGCGGTGCTGCAGCTCTGCCCCGTGCCCGTCCCAGTGCTGCCGCCCTGTGGACACAGCGCGGTACTGCAGATGTTCATCCCAGGGGAGTTGCTGGCTTGGCTAGAATTGGTTTCCCAGTAAAACTGGGGGTTGTCTAGAAAACCTGAATTTGTGGGAGGCACTGGGTTTGTTTTCCCTATCCCTGCATCACAGTCAAGAACACTCCTGGAGCTGTGTTAGGCAGTGGAAGGAGGGGAGAGCTGCATTTATTGAATTCCTTTGTTGTTGTTATTGTTGTATTTTTTCATGCTATTTTATTTTATTGTGTTTTAGATTTTCATGTTTTTTTATTTTGACTTTTAAAAAATATTTTAATGTTTCCTCAAATTTTTAATTTTTCGATTTTTAGTTTACTTTTATATTTTATAGTTATGATTTCACTTTTTATTTTATTTTCAATACCTTTTAAATTTTTATTTAGATTTATGTTTTATTTTTATGTTTGCGGTTGTTTTGTATTTTTTAATGTTTCCTTAGTAATTTTTCCTTTGTCATTTTTTCCTTTGTCATTTTTTCCTCTATAATTTTTTCCACTATAATTTTTTCCTTTTTAATTTTTTATTTTTTATTTTTCTCTTTTTAATTTTTCTCCTTTTTAATGTTTTCCTTTCTAATTTTTTCCTTTCTGATTTCTCCTTTCTCGATTTTGTCAGGCACCCCCCTTTAAAACCGGGGTGCCTTCGGCCGTGCCACAACAAAGATGGCGGCCCAACAGGAAATGGTTTCAGCCACAAACAAGATGGCAGCCGGAAGTATGGGCAGCCACCTAATGCCCCGCTCAAGATGGCGGCTCGTCGAGCCGCCTTCGACCTTCCAAAGACGGCGGCCAAAAAAGGCGGGAAAACACAAGGACCACCCATGGGCGTCGACCCAACTGCCTGCGCCCGACCCCGAAAACGGCGCCGCTCAGGAACAATTTTCAGCGTCGCTTCCCGGCGCGAGGGAGCTGTGTGCCCGCTGTGCCGCGCCGCGGTGCGGTTGCGGCAGCCATTTTGGTGAGGCGCCTGAGTAACCAGCTACCCGGGGCCTTCGGGGGTGCCACAAAAAAGATGGCGGCTCTACCGGATGTGTCTTCACCACAACCAAGATGGCGGCTACAACGGGCGGAAGTAACGTTTATATAGGGTTTATATAGGGTTTGGACCCTATAGCCGCGGCCGAACCAAGGCTCTGCTGCAGGTGTATTCGAGACATCTTTCCTCTTTGTTTGACAGAAGGAAGAGGGGAAAAAAAAAAAAAAAAAAAAAAAAAAGAGGAAGAAAAAACGGGAGCAGTTCCGGGGCGGTCCCGGGGCGGTCCCGGGGCGGTGTGCGCCGTCACTGCCGCCTTCTCGGCGGGCGATTCCAAGGCGCTGTCGGGCTCTCTGCCGGCCGGTCGGCGGGCGGGCGGCCGGGACGCGATGGCGCTGTGCCCGGAGCTGGAGCGCTCGCTGTCGCTGCTGCAGCCGGGCGCCGACCGGGCCCAGCAGCAGCAGGAGCGGCGGGCGGACGCGGCCCCCACGCCCATGGTGTTCATGTGCGCCGGCTGCGGGCGCCCCGTGGGCGACACCCGCACCTGGGGTTCAGTGTCGAGGACAGCGGTCCCATCCTGCTGCGCAGTGAGTACCAGCGCTGCCACCCCCGTGCCGCCGCGGTCGCTGCCGCCGTGCCTCCTGCCCTGCCTCCCGCCGCAGCTGCGGCCGCCAGCGTCGCCGCGGACCCGGGGCGGAAGGGCTCCGAGCTCCCCGGAGAGTGCGGATGGTGAGGGCCGGGCCTGGCTGGACACAGTCCCGGGGGAGTCGGGGTTCCCGGCGCTGGGGACCGGCAAAGGGCCCGGAGCGCTCGTGTGGCCCGAGAGCCCCTGGAGCACTTATCTGGGGTGGGCTGTACAAGCCGCGTATGGCCTAAGGGAGAGGGATTTCTCACAAGGACATGTAGTGATGGACAAGGGAGGCAGCTTTAGATTAAATGTCGGGAAGAAATTTTTCCCTGCGAGGGCGGTGAGGCCGTGGTACAGGTTCCCCAGAGAAGCTGTGGCTGCCCCTGTGTCCCTGGAAGTGCCCAAGGCCAGGTTGGACGGGGCTTGGAACACCCTGGGATAGTGGAAGCTGTCCCTGCCCAGGGCCGGGGGTGGAATGGGGTGAGCTTGAAGGCCCCTTCCACAATTCAGCGATTCTGATGGTCTTGGTCTTGCTGAGGTTAGCCAGCCTGAGGAGCTGATGCAAATTCAGGCTAAAAGATGAGTGCTCATCATTTATACTGTGTAAAGCATGAATGAAAGGTTAAAAAAGTTCTAATGCATGATTTAAAATTTTTTTTTTATTTTTAAGAAAAGGGATGGGGAGAGGTGCCTCCTTTTATTTTCTTCTGAATAAATGTTATTCCTTGCTTGCAGCATGGTAGAAACCCTACTCTGCTCTGGCTGCTCCAGGACCCTTGGCAGCAGATACATGCACGCCTCAAGGCATCTCGACTGCAAGAGGGATTTGTTCTGTGTCCGTACTGACTCTGTTGAAAGGTAAGTGCAGAATGTTTATGGGTCAGCCTGCCAGCTCCACTGCACTCACCAGGCATGGCACTGAGGGTGCTCCTGTTACATCTCTGGCAAGGCTGGAGGGAGCGTCTTCTGCTGCTCTGTCCCACGGTGGTTTTCTGTATTGGTGCTGTTGGCATCCCAGTGCTCAGCTGTAGGGAACATCACCTGTGTAAGGCACATCCTAGAAAAAGAACCAAAACAAACCAACCTGGCCTGCCTTTTGTGTGGGAAGTTGCATTCCAGCCCAGAAAATATCACCAGGTCCAGGGCACTGGAGGGTTCCTTCGCATTTGATTGGAAGAGTTCACAAACCAAGCACCAAAGAGGCCTGGCTGGAGCCTGTTAGGGGTCCGCATGATCAGCAGGGAGTGTGGCCAGAGGGGCTCGGGCAGGACTTGGGGTGGCTCTGCCCTGTGCTGGCCACATCTGCTCTGTCCTTGCTAAGATGGGCAAAGGCAACTCTGACAACTGAGTACGTGCTTGAGACTCTCACTCAGCTGTCTTAAAATCTGTCTAGAAAATGAAAGTGTGCTCAGGTTTAGTTTGTTTGTAGCACTTCAAAGTGGTTATTAAAAACTGTATCCTCAATTAAGGCTCCGCACCAGAGTCCTTTTGTGCAGGCATTGTTCTAATAGACAGTGGTTGTTCATCTGGACTGGTATTAATGTCTCTATTTTTTTCTGAAGTTCCCATTTATTTTGCTGTATTGCTGTGGATATTCACCCTCGTACTCTGGACAGTGGTTTGGGGATTTTTTTCCTTCATTCCACCACTAGAATACTTTTTTTATTGCATGGCAGTAAAATTCTCTAAAGCAGTAACCTGGCTGCAGAATGGCATTTTCTGGCAAAGGGATGCTGCTTCTGCCAGCCAGCACTGCACTGTTCTTGGTGTCTTGGTGCCATTTTTCACTGTATCCCGTATTCCCAGAATCCAGGGCTATCTCTCAGGGTTCTGAAGGAGTGCTGTATTTGGATTTTTGGCTTCAGTGTGGGAAGTGCATGATGTAACCTGTGGCATCTCAGCTCTAGGCCAGGAACCCTGGAAAAGCAAGCTCTCATTCACGAGGAGCCGCTTCCTCTCGAAAGTCCAGCTGTCTTGCAAGAGGTGCCGCACAGGGTGAGATTTAACCTTACATCATTCTTTGTTGAAATCACCTCTGAGAAGTCTTAATATGCTTCAATGGTTTCTGCAGAACAGCTTATTCCACCCAGAGCAATTCAGTGCATTGTAACATGTACTGGACTGCTTCCTGTAATTGCTGTCTTGTGCTCTGCAAGACTTTTAGCCACTTTTCCTTCAGTTTTCTTGGTAGTTAGCATTTTCTGTTTATCAAGCACAGCATTAGGTTCCTATTTCTGTCTCAGAAATTTGATATGATGTTTCTAGTTAGTTCCGATTCACTTCTCTAGATCTTCATTTAACTTTTAGCCATGTTTCTTCTGCCTCCTGTGGAAATGGACTTAATGCTTTTGCTGTAACTTTATCTTGAAATATTAATCACAAATTAATCATGGTAAATCAAGTTGATGTTTTGCTCTACTAAAATCTTGTGACTGCAGGTCGGAAGAGTTGGGAGCGAACAGCCTGAGGAAGTGGACTGTGGAAGCTGAAGGTTGTCCAGCCAAAGCTGAGTGTGTGGCTCTGACACTGACCAAGGCTGGAAAGAGTTACTGTGTGGACAGAGAATGTTAGAACCAGGTGAGCTTTCACAGGATGAAAGGAGCGAGGAGAGAATCGAATGGAAAGAATTGCTGAGATCAGGTTTGAGCCCTTTCTTTGGGTTTGGGATTTGTTTTGGTTTTTTTGTTACCCAACACTGCTTAGCATTACTACTGTGAGATTTAAAGTTTTCTCCAAAAACTCAGAATGAATTTCCCCACTCTGCCCCACTGGTAGGCACCGCATCTCTTAGAAAAGCTCCTACCCACCATCTTCACTGCCCCAGTTTGAAGTAGTGCTCCAGTTTAGCCCGTAGTAATGGGTCTTACATCCCTTTCTGTTCAGGTAACTACACCATTTTGTTATTGACATATCTGCCAGAGGAGCCTACATTACTCCAGTGTAATTTGTGAGGCAGTTTCTGCTCTAACAAGTTTTTGAATGCTGCTCAACTGCAAGAGAGCTCCTTCTGGATGTTTGAAGGTGACAGAAGAGATGGTCGCATCCCAGGAGCTTGATTTTGGAATGTTTAATGGAATTGGCCCAGTAGCTTTTACTTGTGGGCTTTGCAAGTCTGCCCACAGCAGGTCCAGCCTGTGCTTCAACTTAGAGCCCTCAGTGGGCAGGGAAATGGACCTTGGAGAGATTGTTACAGCTCTACTTAACGCTTTCTGAATTGGGATGATTTTCTGGAAGTAGGCTGTCCATTCTGACCCATTTTCTTCTCTCTCCTTGCAGACTGTAGCTGCTAAAAGGCTGAGGTGAGACCAGGATCTGCAAAATCTCTGACTCTCCATGTCTTCCCAAGGCTGAAGCCGTGTTTGCTGTCAATGACAACCCAGTGGAAGATGCTAAAGACTGAAAACTTTGGGGTTTTTCCCCTGAATCCCACGACACTCTCTGCAGCTGTGCCCTGCATATCTCTTAAAAGAGTTTCCGGCTTTAGAAGGGTTTTACCCTGTGCAATATTGATCTATAAGTCAATGAAAAAGAATCTTACTGTATCAATGTGATGTTACTTGGTTTGAGTTGTTTAATTAAAGCATATCATTGATAAGGGGTTTGAGAATCCCTTGGACGGCCCTTGGGGCTGGCAGCTCTGATTTATTTTCTCTTCATTCCTTTAATGTCGTTCAATTATTTCTTAAGCAATTACTGCAATTTGGATATCCAGTAAGGACAGCAGCATTCCCACTCTGCTGGATTGGGAAATCCAAGCCCAATTCCTTGGAGAGATTGAGGGGATGGGGAGCTGAGCCTCAGGCTGGGTTTTGACAGTGGGAATTCGGTGAGGAAGAAAGAAGAGAGATTTCCCCAAAAAGGGGTTTAGGCCAGTTCTGCTGGCTTTGGGTGCCTCTACCTCCCAAAAATCCTCCTGGTTCAACAGGACTTGAAGAAGCAGCAGGATGTGCTAGGGGCCTGTGCTGAGACCCCCAAACCCTGGTCAGGGAGGCTGGGAAGTGTCAGCTCCAGAGGAACACCAGAGAGGGGCTACGCTGGGACGCCTCAAATTGCAGCCAGAGATGCTGGGCACTGCTGCACCTTTGGGACACTGCAGCGAGGCTCCACTGCCTGATGCAGAGAGCTGTCCCATTATTGTTTGTCGTGCTTAGAAGCGGGCAGGTCATTCCAGCTGCACGGGTTGAAAAGCCCAGGGGAGCAGGTGGAGTCGCAGACGATCACACAGAAGCCAAGCTGGGAGAGGAAATGAGCTGTGCCACAGATTTCTTTTTCCCCAATGCCCCAGCACAGCCCCGGCTGCGGGCGGATCAAGAGCGGCTCGGCCCCAGTGCCCGGCCCGGAGCGGCTCCTGCCGCCCGCCGCCATCCCGGTCCCAGTCCCGGCCCCAACGCCGCCCCGGTGCTCCGGCCCCCAGACGCACAGCCCGCCCGCCGGGGGAGAGGCGGCTGCTCTCGGGACCCCCAGCCGACACCGAGAGGAGCCGAACGAGAAACCCCCAGTCCCACTCCCGGCTCTGCCTCAGTGCCCCGAGCTCCGCCCAGCCCGGGAGCAGCCCGGGCTGGGCTCCAGTGTGAGGGGGGGCCGGCCCGGGGGAGAGGGGCGGGGCCGGCTCGGGGGAGAGGGGCGGGGCCGGCTCGGGGGAGAGGGGCGGGGCCGGCCCGGAGGAGAGGGGCGGGGCCGGCCCGGAGGAGAGGGGCGGGGCCCGCTCGGAGGAGAGGGGCGGGGCCGGCCCGGGGGAGAGGGGCGGGGCCGGCTCGGGGGAGAGGGGCGGGGCCGGCTCGGGGGAGAGGGGCGGGGCCGGCCCGGAGGAGAGGGGCGGGGCCCGCTCGGAAGAGAGGGGCGGGGCCGGCCCGGAGGAGAGGGGCGGGGCCGCGGGCGATGGTCCCACCTACAACTCGGGCAGGGCGGGGAGGGCTCGGGGTGGGGCCGGGGCTCTGTGAGGCACTGCTGCAGATGTGGAAGTGTCTGAGCTGGAGATATGCAGAGAACATCTGAATTCCATACTTGCCCCTTGTGCAATGAAGAACTAAGTTGCACGCGAGGGGAGCAGTATTTATAAACTGTCTCCATATTTCCCTGTCATTCTGGCTGTTTGGATTTAGCCTGGGCTTATCAGCTAGATCATAAACAAGCCAACCCAGCTCCTGAACTCTCAATGAAATGCTTCTACAGACAGACAAGCTAGTAATGATTCCAAAGGAAAAATTGTAAATGAAGGCTAATGATTGCTGGGGAATTTCCTTAGGAACTTCCTTAGGAATGATGAACTTCACACACAGAATTTTGGAGGTGGAATCCAAATTTCAGCCTTGGGCACTTGCAGGAGAAGAGGGATCCTTATCCATAGCAAGGAAAGTCTGGTGCCCCAGTGTGTCAAGTGCTGACAGTGAACTGTCTAGGGAATGAGCAGCAAGTCCCCCCTGCCCTCACACTCAGAGCGGCAGCAGCCACAGGTGTCAGCTATGAGAATGATGAGGACAGGGAACAAAGACAGCTGGGTGCTGTAACGATGATGAGGGGGCGGGTCCTCCCGAGGCTGCTTTAAGAGGGGGTGCCTCAGCTCAGTTCCGCATGGAGCTGCTGGAAGAGAGAGGCTTATGGTGGCCTCCCAGGCATGTCTCATGGAGTGATGGTGAGAGCCTCTCATTGGGTCTGGGGGAGCAACTGGATGCACTTGGGTGTGGGGCTTTGCTTGAAGGAGGTGCTGGGGGGCAAACCTTTGTGCTAGACGGGGCAGCAGCCGGTGAGCCAGTGTGGGTTTGTACAGGGGACTTTCACCTTTTGCTTTTCAATTTTATCTTGCTAATCCCTCCCTGCTGCCCCTGAAAAAAATGGGGGTTATGAGGACAAAGGAAGTTTAAATTGAGGGAAGAAACTCCTGTTTTGTTATTGTCTGTGTTTAAATTGGTGAAAACCCCCCTTTGCCTAGGATTTTAATGAATAGTAGTATTTAAATGTGGTTTTTATTAAATATTATGGTTTTTGGTGGTATATAGTGTTTTGCTTTATTTTTTGGTTGTATTTATTAGATGTAATTTAGTTTTTGAGTGAAGATAACTTAATGGATGAGTTTGTTTGTATTTGAGATAGAATTAATTCGAGTAGCTTTTTAAATAGACTTCTGATAAATGTTATTGAGGTTTTGTTTTTATTTATTGTATGTAGGGATTCAGATTGGGTAGGGCTGGCTTGGGTGATGGAGATTTGGGTGTTTTGTTGGATGCAGCTTTTAATATTTAAAAGTTTTTTCTGTTTAGTTTTTTTAAGGTGGTTTTTACTATTTCACTGTGTAGATTTATTTTGTTTGTTGATGGTGTATGATAAGGGATACGGTCTATTTATTTAATGTTGTATTTCTTACTTCAGGTGTTGATCATGTTTTTTTTTTTAGACTGGGTTTTGTTGTTTGTTTTTTTTTATGGGGTATGATATGTTAAAGGATATGCTTTCTAAGGCTTACCATGGTGTAATGGGATGTAATATGAGGTACAGGGTCTGCTTTCAGTCATTTAGTGGTGTTTATTGTTATTGCGGTGAGTATGTAGTGTTTTGGTTGGTTTGAGGTAGTGTGATGTAGTTAATTTGTTAGGATTTTCTAATACATGTGGTTGGATTATTGTTTCTTTTATTGCAAGGGTTTATTCATTTGGTTTATTTGGTTGCAGTATATGTTTGATAGGTTCAGATAATTTGGGAGATACTGTTCATGGTTAAATTGATCTTTTGGTTTTGTGTGTATATATAGGTGATTTTTTTGTTTGGATGGTTTGAGGCATTATGGGTTTATTGAATTAGGAATAATATTTTTGGTGTTGTTAAGTTTATTTGTGATATTTTTATATTTGCGGCATGATTTGTTTGTTGTTTTGGTGGGTCTTATTTGTTTTATTTTTGCAAACATGGCAGTGATATGGTGGATTTTTTAGGTAGTTTTTTGGGGTAGTGACATTCCTGTTTTGTTGCGGTGTGGATTTTCTACTCTAAGTTTTCAAGCTAGCTTTCTATTTCATTTGTGTGTTATGATTTAAATTATACATACTGTTAGGTGTCAATCCTCTGTGCCCCTGCCTCTATTTCTAGAGCTTTCCCTGCCAGTCTTTCTTAAATCGATATATCATTTGCTGTTTCATATCATCACACTGCTTCTGCTATTCCCATTGGATTTTGTTCTGTACTCCCTGCCCTAAACCCCTCCCTGAGTGCATTTTCATTGGTTGCTTGCTTTGTATTGCCCTGTCTATAAAACGCACGGGAGGACACGTGCCCCCGGTCTTTGGGGTCCAGCTTTTAGTTGTTATGCTTCAGTTATACCTGTAATAAATCTCCTTAGTTTACCCCAAGACCCGTCTCGTCTTCACTTTGTCTCTGCGCGCATAGACTGGCTGAACCAGAGTCCCGGTGGGGAAGTGAGAGCTCCCCGGGGGAAGGTGTCGCACCCCTGAATGTCGCTGCGTGCCCTGGGGTTTAGGAAAACACGCACAGCGACACTGTTTACTAGTTTAGATTTTTTCATGTTGTTAATTAGTTTGGGTTTTTTAGTTATTTTATAGAGTAGTGGTTATTATTTATGAGTTAGTGTAGGTTTTTTTAGTTGTGTTTAGGGTCAGTTGTAGGTCAGTTTTGAGTTCAGCAAGTTGGATTGATTTATATCTTCTGCTAGTTTTTGTGATTTGCTGTGTGGAATTCTCTATGGTTGTTTCCAGTTTTTGTTCTATTTTTATGATGTGATAAGAATTGTTAGTGAAAAGACTCTAGTGTTCTTTGTTTGTATGGTGGAGTTTTTTAGTTTGTGTTCATTTTTTGGTTTTTTTTTGTTAATGGTAATAAAGATTTTTTGGGGGGTTAATTTGTGATTACTTGAAAGATTTTAGGGACATTTAGGCTTTTTTATGTGGGTGTGCTGTATGAAGAGAGTAATTTATTTGTTTTATGTGATGTTGGTGGTGTGGTGGGTAGAGGGCCTTTTTGTAGTAGTTATTTTAAATGTTTGAGGGGTTTTGGCACTTTAGTTACAGTGGGACTTTTAAATTTTATTTTTAGTTAGTTTTTTTAGGTTTTATTACAGTTAACAGTTGTGATTTTTTTTGCTGTGTTAGTAATAGAAGTGGATTTTGATTTTGTATGTAGTGATGGGATTATTGTATATGGCATACTAGTGTTGACTGGGATTTAAATTTCTGTGGTTCTGATGTGTTAGGTTAATATGTTTATGTATTTCAAAACACATGGGATTTTGCTTTTTGTTTGGTTAGAGACAGGCCTTTTTAAGTTTGGGGAGGTTCTGGATGTATATTTGAGTTTTTTTAAAGGAATTGGACGAGGTATTATTTTCATTATATTTAGTAGTTTGATTATGGGTCATCAGAGTTGGCTTTTTTTGGTGCAATTTTTTTTGAGTTTTCTTTTTCAAAGTTCATGTATTTGTGTGGTTAGGGCAGTGGTGTTTCTGGTGTAACTCTAAGCATCCATTGTTGTTTGTGTGTTCCAGCTGCTCTGCTCGTATTACATTGAGACCCCCTTACAGAGCGGCAAACAGCTCTGCTGAGACCGTGCCCTGATGTTTGGTTTTCTTTGTGAGAGCTGACTGAGACACAGCAGCCCGGGGACAGCAGGGAATTCCCCAAGGGCAGGACGGCCTTCCTTTGCACCCGACGCAGATTCTCGTTCCCGGAAGTCCCAGAGATAAGTGGAGGGCTATGAGCCACAGAGGGGATGAAAGCAGGGTGCCGGGTGGGAACTCGCGGAGAGGGGTCTGGAGTCAGCTCTGCAGACCGGGATGGCCCAGATGTGACCCTTTAGGCCACATCGAGGGAAAGTCTCCGTTTTGATCACAGTGCTGAGGTGTGCAGGGCAGAGCAGTCCCAGGCCATGTGGAGTCACTTGTCTGTTGTGCACTCTGTGTCTTTTGGGCGTCTCACATGCAATATCTTCTGCCTTAGCCCTTCGAGGAGCCTCTCGGAAACACCAGGCATCGTTCTTAATACCTCCCTATTCCTCAGCTCGGTGGCTTTGACTTGGGACCTCGCACGCACATCAGAATCACATCTCTCTTCAGAAGCATCCGGTCCCAGGTCTTTTCAGGTCTTGTTCTGAGCTGTACTGACAGCTGTGCACCGCAATGATCCATTGTGGCGGAGTAGGCATTGTAAGAATGCCGAGCTAGGTCGAGGTATCTGACCGTAGGTTTCTCGGGCATCCATCTTTGCGGTTCTCGGACGAAGCAGTTCTGCTGGCGTCTTCTTGCTGCCGGGTTCTTTGAGCGTCATCGGCTCTACATCGGTCTTACCTCGGTCATCTCCTTCCGCATTCTCTCGGCCCTCAGGGTCCTTCTTCTTGCCAAGCCTTTTCTCTCGCTGTTGCGTCCTTCTCGTTTGTGGTGTCCTGTGTCACGGGTGTTGGTGTGCGTTTGGCCCTGCGCTGCTCTGCCCTGCTGCGTAGCCTGGGTGTAGGGGTAATAGGGCATGTCCCGGGGACTTGAAGTTTGCAGTGTAGGGTGTAGTGGGAGCGTAGAGGGTATTTTTAGGTGGGCACAAGATGCCTGGAGGTTTTAAGTTATCCTGCAGTGCTCTGACTTTTGTACTGACTTTCAGATGCAGATGGATTAAATCTGTGGCAGAGGGCCCCATCCTGGGTGAGGGTGTTCTCCTCCTCCACTGCCTGAAGAAGAAGGTTGGTTGGTGTTGGTCTTGGCAGGGGAGGTGTGAATGGTGGCTACATTGCAGCATTGTTCTTTGTGTTTATTTTTAGGTACTAAAGCTGGGTATTGGCAGTAAAGGTCAATGAAGCAAGGTGAGCAGTGACTGGTGGATAGAAGCAGTTTTTATTGCTCAGGTCTTAATTTCTGGTGCAGCTCTAAGCATCCACTGTTGTTTTTTTATTTTAGTTGGTTCACTTGCTGGATGTCCCAGCCCTGGATGCCAGAGGCCAGATGGGTGTAAGCTTAAGGTACACTTGTGGCATACCTTAGTTGGACTGGGGAGGTTGCTGTTTCACACTGTTTCAGCATGCATTTTTGCTTGATTTCTTTGCAGGTGCTGCTGCTGCCCTAGGCATGCCAAGGAACGGAGGAGAGCAGGTGAGGGGGCATTTAGGCAGGGTCGCTCCTGGGCAAGGGGTTAAGCATGTACCTTTTCATTTTGCAGGTATCCTCCGGGCAGCCTCTGGAGTCGAATGTAGATCTAAGATGAGCCAGGACAGCAGTGTGGAGGAGACCTGGGGATTATTCTTCTGGAGGGGATCGTCACATTTTCATTTTCATGGTCCTAGGTGCCCTGTGGAGGTGCAGAGCTGATTTTGGATACGGCAGCACCGAAGCGGACACAGAGAATGTCTCGATGTTGACGGTCCTGATGCGTTCTTTTCAATCAAGAATGGATTTTGTCTACTCATCTCCTGAAAGATAAGTGTTGGGGCTGGTGGTCAGGAGCAGAGGAAAAACTTTTTCTGTTCTAGGAGGCAATTTAAAGTTAGCTGAGACGAGAGGGCTGTAGAGGGATGGACCA
Organism: Prinia subflava; assembly: GCF_021018805.1. Taxonomy (NCBI): domain Eukaryota; kingdom Metazoa; phylum Chordata; class Aves; order Passeriformes; family Cisticolidae; genus Prinia; species Prinia subflava. The sequence goes on along the minus strand of NW_026961098.1, from coordinate 21,520 downwards.
TTTGGAAGTAAAGGGAGAGCATTTCTCCTCAGCCTCGTTGGAGCCTTCCCTGGCCAGGACAGTTCTGACCCCTCTCCGTGTTCTAGCGAGCTTTGTGGTGTCAGCTATCTTCAGGAGTGCACAGGGTTAGGGTGCACCAGGGGATGCCTGGCCCACCCTGGGATCCGTGTCCTAGGAGGAACCCAAGTTGCAGGTTGTACGGTTCAGCAGGGGCACTTGACAGTGACACACAGAGGCTGAGGGAGGGCTTGAGAGGGAAAGGACTCAAGGGCTAGAGAGCACAGAGTGAAAATAAGGGCTACAAGTTAGAATACAGATATATCAGCCCTCACAGCAGCCCCTCCCAACCCTTGTTGTTCTGAGAGTAGGTGCTGGCAGCAACCCTAATGCAGGACAATGCCAGAACTCGTGAGAAGTGCAGGCAGTAACCCTAAGGCTAGGGTGAGGCAGGAAGTGATAGTGGGGAGCAGCATCCGACAGGGTTGAGTATAACCGGGGGTTTCCCGCCCCAGCCCACCCTGCGATCGTCTGTCTCTCCGCAGCCGGGGATTGCTGCCTGTCCCCGCTCGAGGCGACGGTCGGCTGGGCTTCGTGGCCATTGCCACCGCAAAGAGCTCTTCAGCTCTGTCAGCCTCTGCCCTGACTCAGGGCCATGCTTCGGATAGGAAGGGCAAACTGTGGATGATGTGTCTCGCTTGCGGGACAACTCTTGGGACCCTAACGGTAAAGGCGCGTCCTCGGCTGCAAGCGTAGGGTTCTCGAGAAGTAGGGTTCAGCAGGGGCACTTGATAGTGACACACAGAGCCTGAGGGAGGACTTGAGAGGGAAAGGACTCAAGGGCTAGAGAGCACAGAGTGAAAATAAGGGCTATAGCCAGGGATACAAGTTAGAATACAGATATACCTGCCCTCACAGCATCCCTCCCAACACCCCTGTTTTTCTGAGAGTAGGTGCCGGCAGCAACCCTAATGCAGGACAGTGCCAGAACTCCTGAGAGGTGCAGGCAGTAAGCTGAAGGCTAGGCGAGGCAGAAAGCAGCAGTGGGGTTGTGGATTCCCCTGGGTTTTTTATTAACAGGATATGCCCACCATGGGATCTGTGTCCTGCTCTGGTGAGTGGTCACTGCCCCAAAAACGCGATGAGGACTTTGGCTCTGCAAGTTTGAGCCTCTGAGCGTTGCTAAATCTATTATTCAATGACCCAGGCATTCATAGAAGACAGTGAGTAGCAAAGGGGCAGGTGTTGGTAATTGTGCTGCCAAGGCCTTGTGTTCACATTTGGTTTCCTTTATTGTAGCCGCCTGAGAGACGACAGCCCGGTACCAGTGGGAAATTCCTCAAGGGCGAGGCGGCCTCGTTTTGCACCCGATGCCGATTGGCGTTCCCAGACATCAAAGAGATAAGTGGAGGGCTGTGAGCCACAGAGGGGGCTGAAAGCGGGGTGGCCAGTCAGGAGTCAGCAGGAGGGTTTTTTGAGTCAGATTTGCAGTCTGGGATGGCCAAGATGTGGCCCCTTAGGGACCTAAAGGGAAAGTCTCACTTGATCGAAGTGCTGAACTGTGCAGGGCAGAGCAGTCCCAGGCCATGTGGAGTCACTTGTCTGTTGTGCACTCTGTGTCTTTTGGGCGTCTCACATGCAATGTCTTCTGCCTTAGCTCTTCAAGGAGCCTCTTGGAAACACCAGGCATCGTTCTTAATACCTCCCTATTCCTCAGCTCGGCACCTTTGACACTCGGGACCTCGCACGCACATCAGAATCGCATCTCTCTTCAGAAGCATCCGGTCCCAGGTCTTTTCAGGTCTTGTTCTGAGCTGTACTGGCAGCTGTGCACAGCAGTGATCCCTTATGGCGGATTAGGCCTCGTAAGAAGGCCGAGCTAGGTCGAGGTATCTGACCGTAGGTTTCTCGGGCATCCATCTTTGCGGTTCTCGGACGAAGCAGTTCTGCTGGCGTCTTCTTGCTGCTGGGTTCTTCGAGCCTCATCGGCTCACCATCGGTCTTACCTCGATCGCCTGCTTTCACATTTTCTTGATCCTTAGTCATTCTGGATCATTCATCTTGCCGAGCCTTTTCTCTCGCTGTTGCGTCCTTCTCGTTTGTGGTGTCCTGTGTCACGGGTGTTGGTGTGTGTTTGGCCCTGCGCTGCTCTGCCCTGCTGCGTAGCCTGGGTGTAGGAGTAATAGGACATGTCTTGGGGACTTGAATTTTGCAGTGTAGGGTGTAGTTGGAGCGTAGAGGGTATTTCTAGATGAGCACAAGATGCCTGGAGCTTTTAAGTTATCCTGCAGCGCTCTGACTTTTGTGCTAACTCTCTTTAAGCTGCGGATGGATTAGATCCATGGCAGAGGGCCCCATTCCAGGTGAGGGGCTCTGCCCCATGCAGGTCAGTCACCGTTTGTCTTCAGAGGGGCAGCGTAAATGGTGGCTGTGTTACAGCGCTGTTCTTTGCATTTGTTTTTAGGAAGCATGGCTGGATAGCGGCAGCCAAGGTGAAGCAAACAAGGTGAGCGTTGATTGGTGGACAGAATCAGTTGCTGTTGCTCAAGTCTCTCTTGATGGTGTAACTGTAAGTGTCCATTATGGTGTGTTTTAGGGGGTCCACTCGCATCACGCCGAACTCCGCTCAGCGACCGGACGACGGAGCTGCTTCGCCTCTCTCGTGAGCCGTCGGGGAGCACGACAGGACTCCGTGATGAAGCCTCCATCTTCTCCGTTTGAAGGTGCCGTCCGGACTGCGGTAAGGGCCGAGGCGTTGCGGTGGGTCGGGGAGGTAGGGAGGAGGAGCGAGGGTCCACTCAAGTTTCAGCCGTGCCGCATCACCTCGTCTCCTCTTAAGCCAGGTATACCCTGTGACCTTGGCGTGGGGCTCAAGGATCCGGGCCTTTTCGGGAGATGGTGAGTAGCAGAATTGTCAGGTGTTGGCAGTAGTGCTGCCAAGGCCACGTGTTCACGTTTGGTTTCCTTTATTCTAGCCGCCTGAGAGACGACAGCCCGGTACCAGCGGGAAATTCCTCAAGGGCGAGGCGGCCTTGTTTTGCACCCGATGCCGATTGGCGTTCCCAGACATCAAAGAGATAAGTGGAGGGCTGTGAGCCACAGAGGAGTTGAAAGCGGTGTGGCCGGTTGGGTTTTTTGAGTCAGATTTGCAGTCTGGGATGGCCAAGATGTGGCCCCTTGGCCTACTAAAAGGTAAAGTCTCACTTTTGATAGCAGTGCTGAACTGTGCAGGGCAGAGCAGTCCCAGGCCATGTGGAGTCACTTGTCTGTTGTGCACTCTGTGTCTTTTGTGTGTCTTGCCTTTCGTGTCGTTGTCCCTACAAGGGGCCTTTTGGAAACCCTGGCTTGTGTCTTAGCATTTGTAATCTCTGCGTTCCTCAGCTCGGTGGCTTTGACTCGGGACCTCGCACGCACATCAGAATCACATCTCTCTTCAGAAGCATCCGGTCCCAGGTCTTTTCAGGTCTTGTTCTGAGCTGTACTGACAGCTGTGCACCGCAATGATCCATTGTGGCGGAGTAGGCATTGTAAGAATGCCGAGATAGGTCGAGGTATCTGACCGTAGGGTTCTCGGGCATCCATCTTTGCGGTTCTCGGACGAAGCAGTTCTGCTGGCATCTTCTTGCTGCCGGGTTCTTTGAGCCTCATCGGCTCTACATCGGTCTTATCTCGGTCATCTCCTTCCGCATTCTCTCGGCCCTCAGGGTCCTTCTTCTTGCCGAGCCTTTTCTCTCGCTGTTGCGTCCTTCTCGTTTGTGGTGTCCTGCATCACGGGTGTTGGTGTGCGTTTGGCCCTGCGCTGCTCTGCCCTGCTGCATAACCTGGGTGTAGGGGTAATAGGACATGTCCCGGGGACTTGAAGTTTGCAGTGTAGGGTGTAGTGGGAGCGTAGAGGGTATTTTTAGGTGGGCACAAGATGCCTGGAGCTTTTAAGTTATCCTGCAGCGCTCTGACTTTTGTCCTAAATTTTTTTCAGATGCGGATGGATTTTTCCCTGGCAGAGCACCCCAAGGAGGAAACGGTTGTGGGTGAGAGACTTGCACACTGAAGGTACCTTGGAAAATGTGTAGCTTTGTCCTGGATTTTGGGGTTTTTTAAAATTTTCTACAAGGTTTTAAATATGAGCTTGTTAGAATTTAATGGTAAGGACTGAAAACGGGTTGGCTGCCAAGTTATACATAACAAAGTCAACTTTTTTGAATATCTGTGAGGCTTCTATTTTGTTTTTGAGACTTTCCTTTTTTGCTGACTTTTGCTCTCACTCTCACGTCTTTCCCTTTCGCTCTCACTCTCACGTCTTTCCCTTTCGCTCTCACTCTCACTTCTTTCCCTTTCGCTCTCACTCTCACTCCTTTCCCTTTCGCTCTCACTCTCACTCCTTTCCCTTTCGCTCTCACTCTCACTCCTTTCCCTTTCGCTCTCACTCTCACTTCTTTCCCTTTCGCTCTCTTTCTCTCTCTCTCTAACTTTCTGTTTCTCTCTCTCTCTCTCTCTCTCTCTAACTTCATTTCTGTTTCTGTCTTTTTCTAGTTCTCTCTCTAACTTTATTTCTCTTTCTCTCTATTTCTAGTTCTCTCTCTAACTTTATTTCTCTTTCTCTCTATTTCTAGTTCTCTCTCTAACTTTAACTTTATTTCTCTCTATTTCTAGTTCTCTCTCTAACTTTAACTTTATTTCTCTCTATTTCTAGTTCTCTCTCTAACTTTAACTTTATTTCTCTCTATTTCTAGTTCTCTCTCTAACTTTAACTTTATTTCTCTCTATTTCTAGTTCTCTCTCTAACTTTATTTCTCGTTCTCTCTATTTCTAGTTCTCTCTCTAACTTTATTTCTCCTTCTCCAGCGCCCAGCCTGGACTTGCTCTGTGGGGGGGCCTGTTCCATCTGCCTGAACCAAGGACATCCTGCCCAGGTTTGACACTTGACTCCCGTTGTTTTTCCTCTTGCAGGCAGCTGGCAAAAGAGGAGAGAGCCCCTGCGAGGCAGAGCCCCTGGAATGCCCTGTCCTGGTCTGAGGTTCCCACTTTTATCTCCGACTCCCGGAGAATTGCTGGAGCAGAACCAGAGAGAGTCCATTTTATTTCCTGCCTTTTCCAATAAACGGTGACTTTCAGCTGGAGTGTGTTCCTGGTGTCATCCTCCTCCTCCTCCTCCCTGGATTTGTAAATAAATGTCCTGATTTTGGCCAAGGAGAATTTTGTTGTTCCAGGCATTGTGGCTCTTTTGTTTCATTGAAACTTCCCAACTCTGCTGAGACTTTGAGATGTCAAATACAAGTAAGACTGGAGTTTCTTGGGATTGTTACTCACACAAAATAGGGATCCTTCTTGGACAGGAGTAACTTGACGTGTTTAATGCCGCTTCCCTTTAAAATCAGAGCAGGGGAAGCAGATTTGAAATCATCATTCCATGAACTTGCACCAAATTCCTCCAAAGCTGCAAAAGTTTTCCTTGTTAGAAATTCCTGAGCTTGTTTTCCAGGCAAGCTGGGATTTAGATGTTCTTTGTTCCTTGGATTTGCTGGTTTTCCTCTCTCTCATTTTAGTAAAGGATTTTTTTTTTTCATATTTTCCATGCTGATTGGAATTTTTGTACTGCTCAGGGCACATTGCCAAGGAAATGTACCAATTTCATGTTGGTAAATCAGGCATTGTTCAGCACCATATGCCCACAAGTCTGTAAATTCCCAGGGAAACTTGCTAAGTGTTGAATTGCCATAATGAATCTCTTTGTAAAGTTGATTATACTTTTTTATTTTTAATTACTTTGAATTTTTTATGTAGGGTTTTTTTTTAATAAGTGAGGTCTTTTTGTATTTTTAAATTTTTTCTTTCAAAAATTTTCCTTTGTAATTTTTCCTTTGTAATTTTTCCTTTGTAATTTTTCCTTTGTAATTTTTCTCCTTTTTATTTTTTCCTTTTTATTTTTTCCTTTTTATTTTTTCCTTTTTATTTTTTCCTTTTTATTTTTTCCTTTTTATTTTTTCCTTTTTATTTTTTCCTTTTTATTTTTTTCCTTTTTATTTTTTTCCTTTTTAATTTTTCCTCTTTTTTTCTCTCTTTAACTTTTTCCTTTTTAATTTTTTCCTTTTTATTTTTTTCCTTTTTAATTTTTTCTTTTTTAATTTTTTCCTTTTTATTTTTGCTTTTTATTTCTAATTTTTCCTTTTTAACTTTTTAATTTTATTTGTTTCTGTGTTTTACTTGAAATTTTATTTGAAAACTTTTTTTTTTTTCTTCATGTTTTCTTTGTGTTGGTGTGTTTTGTTTTGCTTTGGTTTGGTTTGGTTTGGTTTTTTGCTCTCTCTCTACTCTTTTATCTACTTTTTTATAGCCCAAGTATGTAGAAGTTTGGCTGGTGGGAACAGAGGAGGTGACAAATGAAATCCATGTCCACTCCACGTCCGGATAGAATTGAGAGTGCAGCTAGAGAAATCTCTGTATTTTCTGCTAAATTAGAAATCCTGAACAGAGAAAGCTCTAAAGACCAAGGGGCCTTCTTTTTTCTTTTTCCTTTTTCCCCCGAACAATTCTCATTGTAGCCATTTACAGGATCAGGAACATTACCTTGAAGTCGAGGTGTATTTCACAGGTAGCGAGAAAACAAAGTAGACTTGATCTTGTAACTCTCATTGTTTAGTAACAAAGAAATCCAAAACAAAACAAACAACATAAAAAAAAAAAAAAAAATCCACCAACCCCACAAAAGAACAGAGAAAGAGAAATTATACCAATATTATTTTAATTTAAAACCACTTTCTCCCTTAGAAAACCAGGCTAATGTAATTCTGCTTAATTGGGGTGCTGTCGTGTTTAGGTTACTGAATTAATAGAGTTTAAAACATACAGCAATAAACACGAATTTTAAAAACTAAGTACAAAAATATGAATATATATAATAAAACAAATATAAATATGAAAAATAATATCGTAAGTAAATGCAATCTATAATATTTCTCATTACTTATATTATATACAGTAGTCTATATATTACATCCATAGATATGACTAGAAAAAAGACATGGTAATTATCAATATTAAAATAATAAATGTAAAGAAATAATGGAATAGAGCTTAAAACAGAGGGGGTTTTTTGGTTTGAATTTGCTTGGTGGCAGGGGTTCTCTTTTAAGCGGCGGCCGGGTGTCTTTCGGGGCGTTTCTTTTAGGGGGTTTCTGTGCACGTTCTCTTCGGGGGTCCCTGTCTGCTGTGGACACAGCGCGGTACTGCAGCTCTGCCCCGGGCCCGTCCCAGTGCTGCCGCCTTGTGGACACAGCGCGGTGCTGCAGCTCTGCCCCGTGCCCGTCCCAGTGCTGCCGCCCTGTGGACACAGCGCGGTACTGCAGATGTTCATCCCAGGGGAGTTGCTGGCTTGGCTAGAATTGGTTTCCCAGTAAAACTGGGGGTTGTCTAGAAAACCTGAATTTGTGGGAGGCACTGGGTTTGTTTTCCCTATCCCTGCATCACAGTCAAGAACACTCCTGGAGCTGTGTTAGGCAGTGGAAGGAGGGGAGAGCTGCATTTATTGAATTCCTTTGTTGTTGTTATTGTTGTATTTTTTCATGCTATTTTATTTTATTGTGTTTTAGATTTTCATGTTTTTTTATTTTGACTTTTAAAAAATATTTTAATGTTTCCTCAAATTTTTAATTTTTCGATTTTTAGTTTACTTTTATATTTTATAGTTATGATTTCACTTTTTATTTTATTTTCAATACCTTTTAAATTTTTATTTAGATTTATGTTTTATTTTTATGTTTGCGGTTGTTTTGTATTTTTTAATGTTTCCTTAGTAATTTTTCCTTTGTCATTTTTTCCTTTGTCATTTTTTCCTCTATAATTTTTTCCACTATAATTTTTTCCTTTTTAATTTTTTATTTTTTATTTTTCTCTTTTTAATTTTTCTCCTTTTTAATGTTTTCCTTTCTAATTTTTTCCTTTCTGATTTCTCCTTTCTCGATTTTGTCAGGCACCCCCCTTTAAAACCGGGGTGCCTTCGGCCGTGCCACAACAAAGATGGCGGCCCAACAGGAAATGGTTTCAGCCACAAACAAGATGGCAGCCGGAAGTATGGGCAGCCACCTAATGCCCCGCTCAAGATGGCGGCTCGTCGAGCCGCCTTCGACCTTCCAAAGACGGCGGCCAAAAAAGGCGGGAAAACACAAGGACCACCCATGGGCGTCGGCCCAACTGCCTGCGCCCGACCCCGAAAACGGCGCCGCTCAGGAACAATTTTCAGCGTCGCTTCCCGGCGCGAGGGAGCTGTGTGCCCGCTGTGCCGCGCCGCGGTGCGGTTGCGGCAGCCATTTTGGTGAGGCGCCTGAGTAACCAGCTACCCGGGGCCTTCGGGGGTGCCACAAAAAAGATGGCGGCTCTACCGGATGTGTCTTCACCACAACCAAGATGGCGGCTACAACGGGCGGAAGTAACGTTTATATAGGGTTTATATAGGGTTTGGACCCTATAGCCGCGGCCGAACCAAGGCTCTGCTGCAGGTGTATTCGAGACATCTTTCCTCTTTGTTTGACAGAAGGAAGAGGGGAAAAAAAAAAAAAAAAAAAAAAAAAAAAAAGAGGAAGAAAAAACGGGAGCAGTTCCGGGGCGGTCCCGGGGCGGTCCCGGGGCGGTGTGCGCCGTCACTGCCGCCTTCTCGGCGGGCGATTCCAAGGCGCTGTCGGGCTCTCTGCCGGCCGGTCGGCGGGCGGGCGGCCGGGACGCGATGGCGCTGTGCCCGGAGCTGGAGCGCTCGCTGTCGCTGCTGCAGCCGGGCGCCGGCCGGGCCCAGCAGCAGCAGGAGCGGCGGGCGGACGCGGCCCCCACGCCCATGGTGTTCATGTGCGCCGGCTGCGGGCGCCCCGTGGGCGACACCCGCACCTGGGGTTCAGTGTCGAGGACAGCGGTCCCATCCTGCTGCGCAGTGAGTACCAGCGCTGCCACCCCCGTGCCGCCGCGGTCGCTGCCGCCGTGCCTCCTGCCCTGCCTCCCGCCGCAGCTGCGGCCGCCAGCGTCGCCGCGGACCCGGGGCGGAAGGGCTCCGAGCTCCCCGGAGAGTGCGGATGGTGAGGGCCGGGCCTGGCTGGACACAGTCCCGGGGGAGTCGGGGTTCCCGGCGCTGGGGACCGGCAAAGGGCCCGGAGCGCTCGTGTGGCCCGAGAGCCCCTGGAGCACTTATCTGGGGTGGGCTGTACAAGCCGCGTATGGCCTAAGGGAGAGGGATTTCTCACAAGGACATGTAGTGATGGACAAGGGAGGCAGCTTTAGATTAAATGTCGGGAAGAAATTTTTCCCTGCGAGGGCGGTGAGGCCGTGGTACAGGTTCCCCAGAGAAGCTGTGGCTGCCCCTGTGTCCCTGGAAGTGCCCAAGGCCAGGTTGGACGGGGCTTGGAACACCCTGGGATAGTGGAAGCTGTCCCTGCCCAGGGCCGGGGGTGGAATGGGGTGAGCTTGAAGGCCCCTTCCACAATTCAGCGATTCTGATGGTCTTGGTCTTGCTGAGGTTAGCCAGCCTGAGGAGCTGATGCAAATTCAGGCTAAAAGATGAGTGCTCATCATTTACACTGTGTAAAGCATGAATGAAAGGTTAAAAAAGTTCTAATGCATGATTTAAAATTTTTTTTTTATTTTTAAGAAAAGGGATGGGGAGAGGTGCCTCCTTTTATTTTCTTCTGAATAAATGTTATTCCTTGCTTGCAGCATGGTAGAAACCCTACTCTGCTCTGGCTGCTCCAGGACCCTTGGCAGCAGATACATGCACGCCTCAAGGCATCTCGACTGCAAGAGGGATTTGTTCTGTGTCCGTACTGACTCTGTTGAAAGGTAAGTGCAGAATGTTTATGGGTCAGCCTGCCAGCTCCACTGCACTCACCAGGCATGGCACTGAGGGTGCTCCTGTTACATCTCTGGCAAGGCTGGAGGGAGCGTCTTCTGCTGCTCTGTCCCACGGTGGTTTTCTGTATTGGTGCTGTTGGCATCCCAGTGCTCAGCTGTAGGGAACATCACCTGTGTAAGGCACATCCTAGAAAAAGAACCAAAACAAACCAACCTGGCCTGCCTTTTGTGTGGGAAGTTGCATTCCAGCCCAGAAAATATCACCAGGTCCAGGGCACTGGAGGGTTCCTTCGCATTTGATTGGAAGAGTTCACAAACCAAGCACCAAAGAGGCCTGGCTGGAGCCTGTTAGGGGTCCGCATGATCAGCAGGGAGTGTGGCCAGAGGGGCTCGGGCAGGACTTGGGGTGGCTCTGCCCTGTGCTGGCCACATCTGCTCTGTCCTTGCTAAGATGGGCAAAGGCAACTCTGACAACTGAGTACGTGCTTGAGACTCTCACTCAGCTGTCTTAAAATCTGTCTGGAAAATGAAAGTGTGCTTGGGTTTAGTTGGTTTATAGCACTTCAAAGGGGTTATTAAAAACTGTATCCTCAATTAAGGCTCCGCACCAGAGTCCTTTTGTGCAGGCATTGTCCTAATAGACAGTGGTTGTTCATCTGGACTGGTTTTAATGTCTCTTTTTTTTTTCTGAAGTTCCCATTTATTTTGCTGTATTGCTGTGGATATTCCCCTTGGTACTCTGGACAGGGTTTGGAGATTTTTTTCTTCATTCCACTGCTAGAGTACTTTTTTTATTGCATGGCAGTAAAATTCTCTCATGCACTAACTTGGCTGCAGAATGGCATTTTCTGGCAAAGGGATGCTGCTTCTGCCTGCCAGCACTGCACTGTTCTTGGTGTCTTGGTGCCATTTTCCACTGTATCCCGTATCCCCAGAATCCACGGCTGTCTCTCAGGGTTCTAAAGGAGTGCTGTGTTTGGATTTTTGGCTTCAGAGTGGGAAGTGCTCTGTAACCTGATGTAACCTGTGGCATCTCAGCTGTAGGCCAGGAACCCTGGAAAAGCAAGCTCGCATTCACGAGGAGCCGCTTACTCTTGAAAGCCCAGCTGTCTTGCAAGAGGTGCCGCACAGGGTGAGTTTTAACCTTACATCATTCTTTGTTGAAATCACCTCTGAGAAGTCTTAATATGCTTCAATGGTTTCTGCAGAACAGCTTATTCCACTCAGAGCAATTCAGTGCATTGTAACATGTACTGGACTGCTTCCTGTAATTGCTGTCGTCGTGCTCTGCAAGACTTTTAGCCACTTTTCCTTCAGTTTTCTTGGTAGTTAGCATTTTCTGTTTATCAAGCACAGCATTAGGTTCCTCTGGCTGTCTCAGAAATTGGATCAGTTGTTTCTAGTTCGTTCTGATTCACTTCTCCAGATCTTCATTTAACTTTTAGCCATGTTTCTTCTGCCTCCTGTGGAAATGGACTTAATGCTTTTGCTGTAACTTTATCTTGAAATAGTAATCATAAATGAATCATGGTAAATCAGGTTGATGTTTTGCTCTACTAAAATCTTGTGACTGCAGGTAGGAAGAGTTGGGAGCGAACAGTCTGAGGAAGTGGACTGTGGAAGCTGAAGGTTGTCCAGCCAAAGCTGAGTGTGTGGCTCTGACACTGACCAAGGCTGGAAAGAGTTACTGTGTGGACAGAGAATGTTAGAGCCGGGTGAGCTTTCACAGGATGAAAGAAGCGAGGAGAGAATCGAATGGAAAGAATTGCTGAGATCAGGTTTGAGCCCTTTCTTTGGGTTTGGGATTTGTTTGTGGTTTTTTTGTTACCTAACACTACCTAGCACTTACTTACTTACTTACTGTGAGATTTGAAGTTTTCTCCAAAAACTCAGAATGAATTTCCCCACTCTGCCCCACTGGTAGCAGCACACAGGAGAACAGAGCCTGTGGTTTGGATCTTGAGGGAGTTCCAGCAGTACAAGCTATGAGTTACCATGTTTCTCCCAAATTTACATCCAGCAAATCTGAGGAATTACCTCTTGCCTGAGCATTCCTGGTCTCTGTGACTCTTTAGTAAGAGACAGCTGGGACTGGCCAAGCTGAGACAGGATCTGTTCCTGTCAAACCATCTATTTCCCATGCGGATGAGAATCTGGGGGGCAAGTGCCCACATCACTCCTCACAAATGCCCACACATACTTCTGGGGCTGCTGTATCTATCTGCTGGATTTGTCAGCGCCAGCATTTGCGAAGGATCACCTTGTGAGCAACTCAAAAGACAGATAAATAGAGGCAGCAGCAATTGTCTTGAGTTTACCTTATGGTAAGGCTTATGGATATTTTTAATCACTATAAGAAGGCTTATGGATATTTTTGATCACTTTCTTAGCACTTGCAATTACCCCTGCTACCACACAAAAGAAACCGAGGAACAGGAAAGCTCCGCTCTGTATCTCTGGCAGAAGAAAAGCCAGCAAACCAGTTTGCGTTCACCCCGATTCCTAGTCCTGTGCTGCAAGTACAGAAATATCTTGAGCCTTTGGGAGGGGGACTGGGACTGTGGAACCCAGCTGCATGTGTCTCCTAGGCCACGTTTTTCTTGGAAGCACCTTTCCTAGTTTCACTGCTTTTTGGAAATGAACTGTTCTGAGCAGAACCAGTACCTTCAGACTCAGGGTCTGAAAACAAAACAACCATAAAAACCACTAAAAAGCCCCAAACCCCACTGCCTAAGAGAACAAAGAAAGAGAAAATATACCGGGATTATTTTAATAAACCTGAATTTGTGGGAGGCACTGGGTTTGTTTTCCCTTCGTGCGGCAGCACGAAGTTTGCACGCATTTTGCTGCCGCTTTGGCTCTCAAGAACTGGAAATGCCTGGATTTCTGCGTGGTTTCCCCAGGTTCTCCTATTTAGCAGGAGCTGCACGGTGAGGTCGGTGTTCTGAGGGAGGCCCTGGCACAGCTGCCAAAGGCCGGGAACGTGGAGTGTGCAGGGAGCATCCGGGGGGCTTCTCCCCCCTGAGTTTCTCCCGGGGTGTGCTGCCTGCACTGCTGGATGTTGGACCCGGCTTTGGGCCGTTCTCCTGCGGTCCCAGCACTGAGTGCTGCCCCTGTGGCCAGACCTTGCCGTGTGCCGGCACCAAACCCGGGCAGCCGGGGCTGCTTTTCCAGCCCTTTGGTGCCACGGGCGGCCCCCGATTGCCGGAGCTCCCCGGCACCCGGCCTGGACTCACTCTGTGGGGGGGCCTGTTCCATCTGCCTCAACCGAGGACATCCTGCCCAGGTTTGACACTTGACTCCCGTTGTTTTTCCTCTTGCAGGCAGCTGGCAAAAGAGGAGAGAGCCCCTGCGAGGCAGAGCCCCTGGAATGCCCTGTCCTGGTCTGAGGTTCCCACTTTTATCTCCGACTCCCGGAGAATTGCTGGAGCAGAACCAGAGAGTGTCCATTTTATTTCCTGCCTTTTCCAATAAACGGTGACTTTCAGCTGGAGTGTGTTCCTGGTGTTATCCTCCTCCTCCTCCTCCCTGGATTTGTAAATAAATGTCCTGATTTTGGCCAAGTAGAATTTTGTTGTTCCAGGCATTGTGGCTCTTTTGTTTCATTGAAACTTCCCAACTCTGCTGAGACTTTGAGATGTCAAATACAAGTAAGACTGGAGTTTCTTGGGATTGTTACTCACACAAAATAGGGATCCTTCTTGGACAGGAGTAACTTGACGTGTTTAATGCCGCTTCCCTTTAAAATCAGAGCAGGGGAAGCAGATTTGAAATCATCATTCCATGAACTTGCACCAAATTCCTCCAAAGCTGCAAAAGTTTTCCTTGTTAGAAATTCCTGAGCTTGTTTTCCAGGCAAGCTGGGATTTAGATGTTCTTTGTTCCTTGGATTTGCTGGTTTTCCTCTCTCTCATTTTAGTAAAGAATTTTTTTTTTTTCATATTTTCCATGCTGATTGGAATTTTTGTACTGCTCAGGGCACATTGCCAAGGAAATGTACCAATTTCATGTTGGTAAATCAGGCATTGTTCAGCACCATATGCCCACAAGTCTGTAAATTTCCAGGGAAACTTGCTAAGTGTTGAATTGCCATAATGAATCTCTTTGTAAAGTTGATTATACTTTTTTCTTTATTTTTAATTACTTTGAATTTTTTATGTAGGGTTTTTTTTTAATAAGTGATGTCTTTTTGTATTTTTAAATTTTTTCTTTTAAGAAATTTTCTATTTTAATTTTTCCTTTGTAATTTTTCCTTTGTAATTTTTCCTTTGTAATTTTCCTATTTTATTTTTTCCTTTTTATTTTTTTCCTTTTTATTTTTTCCTTTTTATTTTTTTCCTTTTTATTTTTTCCTCTTTTTTTCTCTCTTTAACTTTTTCCTTTTTAATTTTTTCCTTTTTATTTTTTTCCTTTTTAATTTTTTCCTTTTTAATTTTTTCCTTTTCATTTTTTTCCTTTTTAATTTTTTCCTTTTTAATTTTTTTCTTTTTATTTTTTCCTTTTTATTTTTTCCTTTTTATTTTTTTCCTTTTTACTTTTTTCCTTTTTATTTTTTTCCTTTTAATTTTTGCTTTTTATTTTCTTTCTTTCTAATTTTTCCTTTTTAACTTTTTAATTTTATTTTTTTCTGTGTTTTACTTGAAATTTTATTTGAAAACTTTTTTTTTTTCTTCATGTTTTCTTTGTGTTGGTGTGTTTTGGTTTGGTCTGGTTTGGTTTGGTTTGGTTTGGTTTGGTTTGGTTTGGTTTGGTTTGGTTTTTTCCTCTCTCTCTACTCTTTTATCTACTTTTTTATAGCCCAAGTATGTAGAAGTTTGGCTGGTGGGAACAGAGGAGGTGACAAATGAAATCCATGTCCACTCCACGTCCGGATAGAATTGAGAGTGCAGCTAGAGAAATCTCTGTATTTTCTGCTAAATTAGAAATCCTGAACAGAGAAAGCTCTAAAGACCAAGGGGCCTTCTTTTTTCTTTTTCCTTTTTCCCCCGAACAATTCTCATTGTAGCCATTTACAGGATCAGGAACATTACCTTGAAGTCGAGGTGTATTTCACAGGTAGCGAGAAAACAAAGTAGACTTGATCTTGTAACTCTCATTGTTTAGTAACAAAGAAATCCAAAACAAAACAAACAACATAAAAAAAAAAAAAAAAATCCACCAACCCCACAAAAGAACAGAGAAAGAGAAATTATACCAATATTATTTTAATTTAAAACCACTTTCTCCCTTAGAAAACCAGGCTAATGTAATTCTGCTTAATTGGGGTGCTGTCGTGTTTAGGTTACTGAATTAATAGAGTTTAAAACATACAGCAATAAACACGAATTTTAAAAACTAAGTACAAAAATATGAATATATATAATAAAACAAATATAAATATGAAAAATAATATCGTAAGTAAATGCAATCTATAATATTTCTCATTACTTATATTATATACAGTAGTCTATATATTACATCCATAGATATGACTAGAAAAAAGACATGGTAATTATCAATATTAAAATAATAAATGTAAAGAAATAATGGAATAGAGCTTAAAACAGAGGGGGTTTTTTGGTTTGAATTTGCTTGGTGGCAGGGGTTCTCTTTTAAGCGGCGGCCGGGTGTCTTTCGGGGCGTTTCTTTTAGGGGGTTTCTGTGCACGTTCTCTTCGGGGGTCCCTGTCTGCTGTGGACACAGCGCGGTACTGCAGCTCTGCCCCGGGCCCGTCCCAGTGCTGCCGCCTTGTGGACACAGCGCGGTGCTGCAGCTCTGCCCCGTGCCCGTCCCAGTGCTGCCGCCCTGTGGACACAGCGCGGTACTGCAGATGTTCATCCCAGGGGAGTTGCTGGCTTGGCTAGAATTGGTTTCCCAGTAAAACTGGGGGTTGTCTAGAAAACCTGAATTTGTGGGAGGCACTGGGTTTGTTTTCCCTATCCCTGCATCACAGTCAAGAACACTCCTGGAGCTGTGTTAGGCAGTGGAAGGAGGGGAGAGCTGCATTTATTGAATTCCTTTGTTGTTGTTATTGTTGTATTTTTTCATGCTATTTTATTTTATTGTGTTTTAGATTTTCATGTTTTTTTATTTTGACTTTTAAAAAATATTTTAATGTTTCCTCAAATTTTTAATTTTTCGATTTTTAGTTTACTTTTATATTTTATAGTTATGATTTCACTTTTTATTTTATTTTCAATACCTTTTAAATTTTTATTTAGATTTATGTTTTATTTTTATGTTTGCGGTTGTTTTGTATTTTTTAATGTTTCCTTAGTAATTTTTCCTTTGTCATTTTTTCCTTTGTCATTTTTTCCTCTATAATTTTTTCCACTATAATTTTTTCCTTTTTAATTTTTTATTTTTTATTTTTCTCTTTTTAATTTTTCTCCTTTTTAATGTTTTCCTTTCTAATTTTTTCCTTTCTGATTTCTCCTTTCTCGATTTTGTCAGGCACCCCCCTTTAAAACCGGGGTGCCTTCGGCCGTGCCACAACAAAGATGGCGGCCCAACAGGAAATGGTTTCAGCCACAAACAAGATGGCAGCCGGAAGTATGGGCAGCCACCTAATGCCCCGCTCAAGATGGCGGCTCGTCGAGCCGCCTTCGACCTTCCAAAGACGGCGGCCAAAAAAGGCGGGAAAACACAAGGACCACCCATGGGCGTCGACCCAACTGCCTGCGCCCGACCCCGAAAACGGCGCCGCTCAGGAACAATTTTCAGCGTCGCTTCCCGGCGCGAGGGAGCTGTGTGCCCGCTGTGCCGCGCCGCGGTGCGGTTGCGGCAGCCATTTTGGTGAGGCGCCTGAGTAACCAGCTACCCGGGGCCTTCGGGGGTGCCACAAAAAAGATGGCGGCTCTACCGGATGTGTCTTCACCACAACCAAGATGGCGGCTACAACGGGCGGAAGTAACGTTTATATAGGGTTTATATAGGGTTTGGACCCTATAGCCGCGGCCGAACCAAGGCTCTGCTGCAGGTGTATTCGAGACATCTTTCCTCTTTGTTTGACAGAAGGAAGAGGGGAAAAAAAAAAAAAAAAAAAAAAAAAAAAGAGGAAGAAAAAACGGGAGCAGTTCCGGGGCGGTCCCGGGGCGGTCCCGGGGCGGTGTGCGCCGTCACTGCCGCCTTCTCGGCGGGCGATTCCAAGGCGCTGTCGGGCTCTCTGCCGGCCGGTCGGCGGGCGGGCGGCCGGGACGCGATGGCGCTGTGCCCGGAGCTGGAGCGCTCGCTGTCGCTGCTGCAGCCGGGCGCCGACCGGGCCCAGCAGCAGCAGGAGCGGCGGGCGGACGCGGCCCCCACGCCCATGGTGTTCATGTGCGCCGGCTGCGGGCGCCCCGTGGGCGACACCCGCACCTGGGGTTCAGTGTCGAGGACAGCGGTCCCATCCTGCTGCGCAGTGAGTACCAGCGCTGCCACCCCCGTGCCGCCGCGGTCGCTGCCGCCGTGCCTCCTGCCCTGCCTCCCGCCGCAGCTGCGGCCGCCAGCGTCGCCGCGGACCCGGGGCGGAAGGGCTCCGAGCTCCCCGGAGAGTGCGGATGGTGAGGGCCGGGCCTGGCTGGACACAGTCCCGGGGGAGTCGGGGTTCCCGGCGCTGGGGACCGGCAAAGGGCCCGGAGCGCTCGTGTGGCCCGAGAGCCCCTGGAGCACTTATCTGGGGTGGGCTGTACAAGCCGCGTATGGCCTAAGGGAGAGGGATTTCTCACAAGGACATGTAGTGATGGACAAGGGAGGCAGCTTTAGATTAAATGTCGGGAAGAAATTTTTCCCTGCGAGGGCGGTGAGGCCGTGGTACAGGTTCCCCAGAGAAGCTGTGGCTGCCCCTGTGTCCCTGGAAGTGCCCAAGGCCAGGTTGGACGGGGCTTGGAACACCCTGGGATAGTGGAAGCTGTCCCTGCCCAGGGCCGGGGGTGGAATGGGGTGAGCTTGAAGGCCCCTTCCACAATTCAGCGATTCTGATGGTCTTGGTCTTGCTGAGGTTAGCCAGCCTGAGGAGCTGATGCAAATTCAGGCTAAAAGATGAGTGCTCATCATTTACACTGTGTAAAGCATGAATGAAAGGTTAAAAAAGTTCTAATGCATGATTTAAAATTTTTTTTTTATTTTTAAGAAAAGGGATGGGGAGAGGTGCCTCCTTTTATTTTCTTCTGAATAAATGTTATTCCTTGCTTGCAGCATGGTAGAAACCCTACTCTGCTCTGGCTGCTCCAGGACCCTTGGCAGCAGATACATGCACGCCTCAAGGCATCTCGACTGCAAGAGGGATTTGTTCTGTGTCCGTACTGACTCTGTTGAAAGGTAAGTGCAGAATGTTTATGGGTCAGCCTGCCAGCTCCACTGCACTCACCAGGCATGGCACTGAGGGTGCTCCTGTTACATCTCTGGCAAGGCTGGAGGGAGCGTCTTCTGCTGCTCTGTCCCACGGTGGTTTTCTGTATTGGTGCTGTTGGCATCCCAGTGCTCAGCTGTAGGGAACATCACCTGTGTAAGGCACATCCTAGAAAAAGAACCAAAACAAACCAACCTGGCCTGCCTTTTGTGTGGGAAGTTGCATTCCAGCCCAGAAAATATCACCAGGTCCAGGGCACTGGAGGGTTCCTTCGCATTTGATTGGAAGAGTTCACAAACCAAGCACCAAAGAGGCCTGGCTGGAGCCTGTTAGGGGTCCGCATGATCAGCAGGGAGTGTGGCCAGAGGGGCTCGGGCAGGACTTGGGGTGGCTCTGCCCTGTGCTGGCCACATCTGCTCTGTCCTTGCTAAGATGGGCAAAGGCAACTCTGACAACTGAGTACGTGCTTGAGACTCTCACTCAGCTGTCTTAAAATCTGTCTGGAAAATGAAAGTGTGCTTGGGTTTAGTTGGTTTATAGCACTTCAAAGGGGTTATTAAAAACTGTATCCTCAATTAAGGCTCCGCACCAGAGTCCTTTTGTGCAGGCATTGTCCTAATAGACAGTGGTTGTTCATCTGGACTGGTTTTAATGTCTCTTTTTTTTTTCTGAAGTTCCCATTTATTTTGCTGTATTGCTGTGGATATTCCCCTTGGTACTCTGGACAGGGTTTGGAGATTTTTTTCTTCATTCCACTGCTAGAGTACTTTTTTTATTGCATGGCAGTAAAATTCTCTCATGCACTAACTTGGCTGCAGAATGGCATTTTCTGGCAAAGGGATGCTGCTTCTGCCTGCCAGCACTGCACTGTTCTTGGTGTCTTGGTGCCATTTTCCACTGTATCCCGTATCCCCAGAATCCACGGCTGTCTCTCAGGGTTCTAAAGGAGTGCTGTGTTTGGATTTTTGGCTTCAGAGTGGGAAGTGCTCTGTAACCTGATGTAACCTGTGGCATCTCAGCTGTAGGCCAGGAACCCTGGAAAAGCAAGCTCGCATTCACGAGGAGCCGCTTACTCTTGAAAGCCCAGCTGTCTTGCAAGAGGTGCCGCACAGGGTGAGTTTTAACCTTACATCATTCTTTGTTGAAATCACCTCTGAGAAGTCTTAATATGCTTCAATGGTTTCTGCAGAACAGCTTATTCCACTCAGAGCAATTCAGTGCATTGTAACATGTACTGGACTGCTTCCTGTAATTGCTGTCGTCGTGCTCTGCAAGACTTTTAGCCACTTTTCCTTCAGTTTTCTTGGTAGTTAGCATTTTCTGTTTATCAAGCACAGCATTAGGTTCCTCTGGCTGTCTCAGAAATTGGATCAGTTGTTTCTAGTTCGTTCTGATTCACTTCTCCAGATCTTCATTTAACTTTTAGCCATGTTTCTTCTGCCTCCTGTGGAAATGGACTTAATGCTTTTGCTGTAACTTTATCTTGAAATAGTAATCATAAATGAATCATGGTAAATCAGGTTGATGTTTTGCTCTACTAAAATCTTGTGACTGCAGGTAGGAAGAGTTGGGAGCGAACAGTCTGAGGAAGTGGACTGTGGAAGCTGAAGGTTGTCCAGCCAAAGCTGAGTGTGTGGCTCTGACACTGACCAAGGCTGGAAAGAGTTACTGTGTGGACAGAGAATGTTAGAGCCGGGTGAGCTTTCACAGGATGAAAGAAGCGAGGAGAGAATCGAATGGAAAGAATTGCTGAGATCAGGTTTGAGCCCTTTCTTTGGGTTTGGGATTTGTTTGTGGTTTTTTTGTTACCTAACACTACCTAGCACTTACTTACTTACTTACTGTGAGATTTGAAGTTTTCTCCAAAAACTCAGAATGAATTTCCCCACTCTGCCCCACTGGTAGCAGCACACAGGAGAACAGAGCCTGTGGTTTGGATCTTGAGGGAGTTCCAGCAGTACAAGCTATGAGTTACCATGTTTCTCCCAAATTTACATCCAGCAAATCTGAGGAATTACCTCTTGCCTGAGCATTCCTGGTCTCTGTGACTCTTTAGTAAGAGACAGCTGGGACTGGCCAAGCTGAGACAGGATCTGTTCCTGTCAAACCATCTATTTCCCATGCGGATGAGAATCTGGGGGGCAAGTGCCCACATCACTCCTCACAAATGCCCACACATACTTCTGGGGCTGCTGTATCTATCTGCTGGATTTGTCAGCGCCAGCATTTGCGAAGGATCACCTTGTGAGCAACTCAAAAGACAGATAAATAGAGGCAGCAGCAATTGTCTTGAGTTTACCTTATGGTAAGGCTTATGGATATTTTTAATCACTATAAGAAGGCTTATGGATATTTTTGATCACTTTCTTAGCACTTGCAATTACCCCTGCTACCACACAAAAGAAACCGAGGAACAGGAAAGCTCCGCTCTGTATCTCTGGCAGAAGAAAAGCCAGCAAACCAGTTTGCGTTCACCCCGATTCCTAGTCCTGTGCTGCAAGTACAGAAATATCTTGAGCCTTTGGGAGGGGGACTGGGACTGTGGAACCCAGCTGCATGTGTCTCCTAGGCCACGTTTTTCTTGGAAGCACCTTTCCTAGTTTCACTGCTTTTTGGAAATGAACTGTTCTGAGCAGAACCAGTACCTTCAGACTCAGGGTCTGAAAACAAAACAACCATAAAAACCACTAAAAAGCCCCAAACCCCACTGCCTAAGAGAACAAAGAAAGAGAAAATATACCGGGATTATTTTAATAAACCTGAATTTGTGGGAGGCACTGGGTTTGTTTTCCCTTCGTGCGGCAGCACGAAGTTTGCACGCATTTTGCTGCCGCTTTGGCTCTCAAGAACTGGAAATGCCTGGATTTCTGCGTGGTTTCCCCAGGTTCTCCTATTTAGCAGGAGCTGCACGGTGAGGTCGGTGTTCTGAGGGAGGCCCTGGCACAGCTGCCAAAGGCCGGGAACGTGGAGTGTGCAGGGAGCATCCGGGGGGCTTCTCCCCCCTGAGTTTCTCCCGGGGTGTGCTGCCTGCACTGCTGGATGTTGGACCCGGCTTTGGGCCGTTCTCCTGCGGTCCCAGCACTGAGTGCTGCCCCTGTGGCCAGACCTTGCCGTGTGCCGGCACCAAACCCGGGCAGCCGGGGCTGCTTTTCCAGCCCTTTGGTGCCACGGGCGGCCCCCGATTGCCGGAGCTCCCCGGCACCCGGCCTGGACTCACTCTGTGGGGGGGCCTGTTCCATCTGCCTCAACCGAGGACATCCTGCCCAGGTTTGACACTTGACTCCCGTTGTTTTTCCTCTTGCAGGCAGCTGGCAAAAGAGGAGAGAGCCCCTGCGAGGCAGAGCCCCTGGAATGCCCTGTCCTGGTCTGAGGTTCCCACTTTTATCTCCG